>NC_056728.1:1399717255-1399889755 GCF_019279795.1 Protopterus annectens
AAACATAAATGAAGAGAAATAAAAAAAAAAAACAAACAAAGAGGGAAAATGAAAGTTAGCGACAAAGAGATAGCGAGAGGGAGAGAAAAACAAACATTATTATTATGTGCGTGAAATATGACCTGTCAGAGAAGTACACAGATGTGTAGTAAACAAGTATTGAAATATGCTAGTATCACACAGAATCTCCTACCACCCTGCTTTATCATCTGACCCTATTGTATGATGTGCAGGAATGTGTGCAGTGTCACAGGTCTCAGTACCTTGACTGTGTGTGCAGGTGTGTATGATGTTGTGTGCAAGGAAGAAACATAGCTGGCTCAAGTCAGGTAACCGTGCTGGTGTCATGAATCAGAACCCTACTCCCCTGAGCTCTTCAGGTGAAGAGCTAATCATAATAAAAAAGCACTTACTACTGTATTGGTGCATTGTACCAAACAGTTTGCTGCAATTTGTATCCTGCCAGCAGAGAGCACTACAGTGCTCATATTTTAGTTAAAAAAAAAAAAAAATCTTCTTTTTAAACTATAGCAAGCTACAAATATAGCAAACAATTGCTGCAATTTATACCGTGCGTTCTTGTATATATATAGCATCGTAAATGTTGGCTGGAGATGATTGTCACTGCGGAAGTGACACCACGACCCCATGTGCAAAATGGGAAAAGGGGTTGAGGATGGATGGATGTATATATAGATAGATAGATTATTTTTATATATTTATATATATATATATATATATATATATATATATATATATATATATATATAGGTTCATAGGTTCATACTAGGCTATCTGCCCTGGGGCAATTATAAGCCTAGCCCGATTCTGTATGGCTTACGCCACCCCTTGATTTGAGTATACTGTGCCCTTTTTAAGGTTTAGTTTACTGTGCCTCTGTCTAATAGTGACACGGGAGTAATCCCTGGGACAAACCTACGATCCCCCATCCACTTATCGAGATTCTTCTTGAAGAGATTCAGTGAGGTGCTCTGCCTCACATGAACTGGAATTCTATTCCAGAGCGAAGGGAGCCTCTGGGTTATGAATCTGTCCCTCCAGCAAGTTCTATTTATTTCTGTGCTGAGGTTCAAGTCCCTCGAGCGTGTGGCTCTAAGGGATTTAGATTTACTGAGGTGGAGCATGTCCATTAATTCTGGATTTGACATAGCTTTGTATGTCAGGCATAGATCGCCTCAAGTAGGGGTATGCAACTGAGTAGAGCTGGAGTTTTTTAACCGAGCAGCATATGGCATCTGTTTGAGACCCTTGATCCTCTTGGTGAGATACTTTTGGGGTCTTTCTAATTGTTGCAGGTGTCGGGTAAGGTACATCCCAAAAGGGCATTGTATTCTATGATGGGCCTGATGAGGGATGAATAAAGGCACGATTACCTCTCTTGATCTAGATGTGAAACCCTTCGTGATGAGGTGGGCTATGTAGAAGGTCTTTCTAACCACTTTGGCAATGTGGTTTTCAAAGGAGAGATTACTATCAACTTGGGTCCCCAGGTCCCTAATAACTTTCTCTGTACTTAATGGGTTTCCGCCTATGTGGTAATTTGTGGGCACATTGTTTTTGCCAAAGGGTATGACTATACATTTTTTGGCATTTAGCTTTAAACCATGGCGCTGGCACCAGTTATCTGTCTCTGTGAGACCTTTTTGAAGGATGTTTGTGTCAACTGGAGAGTTGATTATGGCGCCCAGTTTGCAGTCATCTGCGAACTTGGTGAGCCATAGTCCTCCCACGTTTGCCTATACCTCGGAAAAGTATATACCGAACAAGAGTGGTCCCAGGACAGAACCCTGTGGGATGCCACTTGTGACCGGTTTCGAGTCTGACATGGCTCCAGCAACTCTCACTCTGTGGGTTCTGTCTTTGAGCCAGTTTGCGACCCATCTTGTGACATAGGGGTTTATATTTAAGCTGGATAGCTTATCTATGATGCCCGAGTGGGGTATTGTGTCAAATGCCTTTGCAAGGTCCAGATAGGCTGTGTGGACTGCCTTCCCTTCATCTATGGCTTTGGTGACTGTTTCAAAGAAGTCAACCAGGTTCAAAAGGCAGGATCTGCCCTTGACAAAGCCGAACTGGGTAGGATCTAGTGGCTGTAGGTCCCCAATGTCTTTGTTTATGAGATCCATGATGATCCTCTCCATAGCCTTGCAGACTAAGCTAGTCAGGCTTATGGGGCAATAGTTTCCAGGGTCCGTAGAGGCTCCACCTTTGTGGAGTGGGACCACAGTTGCTGTACGCCATTCTGTGGGCACATATCCTGTAGTGAGGCTGAGATTGTATAGCTGTTTTATTTGCGGGATTAGTTCCTCTTGTAGTTCATGTAGGACGCAACCTGGGACGCCATCTGGTCCCATGGAAGCAGTGTTTTATGCTTTGGAGAGGGCAGCCTTCACCTGAGCATCTGAGATGTTTGGGAGGCAGCCCTCTGCCGGGATAGATACTTGCTCTTTTGGGGGGGGGGTGGAGAAGTTTGCACTGAACCTGTCTGCCAGGATATTGGCGATGTCTGTGGGTTCAGTGTATTTTTTGTCGTTTAGAATCAACTCAGAACAAGTCTGGGAGTTGCATCCCAGGTTTCTAACATAACTGAAAAAGCCTTATGATTGTCTTTGGTGTCCTGTGCAATTTTTCTCTCGAAGCTGGCCTTGGAGGATTTTATGAGGGATCGTAATTCTTTGCTAGTACTGATCAGAGATGCCTTCCCTATTAGGGATTTTGCTCTATCATGTAGTAGCTTCCTCCTTCTGTTGTACAGTTTATTTATGGCAGGGGTCCACCAGACTGGACGCCTGCCTTTGGATGATTGGGTCTTGGTTTTGTTTGGGATAGCATGATCCATGCATTCCTGGAGATGTCCGTAGAATGCGTTTATATAGGATTCTGCAGTTTGGGTCGTAGTTTCCACTGGCCCTGGGGCCTTGAAGGATTCCACTTCAGTTTTGAGAAGTGAGAAGTTCACTTTTGAGAAGTTTTTCACTGTGGTTTTCTGGGCTGGGGTGGGGTCGGGATGTGGACATCCAGTGAAATTAATTTATGGTCTGATCTTACCAATGAGGGATATACTTCTGGTGTGGAGCATAGAGTCCCCATGTTGGTAATGATCAGGTCTAGTATGTTGTCCCCTCTTGTGGGAGTGGTGACTAGTTGTTCCATAGCATTTGAGTTTATAATTTCCAGGAATCTTTGGGCTAAGGTGCTGGGGCTTGAGTAGTGCTCCCAGTCAATGTTTGGGTAGTTGAAGTCGCCCAATATAATGGTGTTCGGAGAGATCTTCATGTTCTCCAATGTTTTCAGGAAAGCCGAATGGGATTCCTGACTTTGAGAGGGTGGTCTGTAGGAAGCTATAAACTGAAAAGCAGTCTTGCCCACTGTTAGTTGCACATAGATGGTCTCCGATACTTTGTGCAATGCCACTAACCTGGAGGTGTGGATATCCTTGATAAATATGGAAACTCCCCCTCCTTTTGTGGTTCGGTCCGGGTTTTGGGGCCGAAAAGCCTGATATGAGGTATAGCCTGGTAGTGCTGGGGTGCTCTCTGGAGCCTTGAACCAGGTTTCTGTCACTGCACAGATATCACTGTTCTCCATACTGAGGAGAGCTTTGAGTGCGTGCATCTTGAGGTTAAGACTTCTGGCGTTTAACAGCATTACCCTTAGTTTCTTGTTCCTTGTGCTGTCTATGGGGGTGGGTTTGACTTTTGAGCCTTGCCTAAAAAAGGCACTATGGGGGTGGCAAGAGCCTTTGCCAATATCCGAAAGCCCAGTGGTGACAGGTGCAAGCCGTCCCTAGCGAAGCAATGTGGCTTGTCGAGCAAGTCATCCCAGGCTGACAGACACTGGATCCCCTTTGAATGACACCAAAATTTTAGCCAATTGTTAAAATCGATCATTTTGTCTTTGTACTGTGACATCATTCTAGGTGAGGGTAAGATGCTGCTCAAGGTCAGGGTCATACCAGCCTGGGCTACATGATCAGAGAGCTCCTCTATGTCTCTTTTCATGTAGTCCAGGGAGGTACGTCTCAGGTCTTTCACACCAGCATGTACAATGACTGAGTCATATTTGTATTTGCTTTGGAGTGACCTGAGTGCTTGCATTATGTGTTATGTGTCGGATCCTAGCACCCGACAGGCAGCTCACCGTGACCTTCTCTTTATTCAGCCTGGTGAGCGGGATGTCAGTGTGTCTGACAATAGAGTCACCTATAACAAGAGTATCAGGTGTGTTATTCAGCCTTAAGGGCTGTGGCTGCTTGGCACACTGACTTTGTGGGTTATGTGTTGTGTGTGTTTTGTTTTGAGGTAGCGTTTGCTTGGACGTCTGCTTTGGAGGTCTCTGTTGCTTAGGTAGATTTTTATTTAGAGCCTCCGAGTATGTTTTTGTGTATTTATGTGTTTGGTTCGCTGATGTGGTGGGACTATGTGATACTGGAATTGTGTTGTGTGAGGTTACCTTCTCCTCCTGACTGGTTACACCAGTTTTGAGATGAGAGAGCTCAGCCTCCAGTTTGGCTAAATAGTTGCATCTCTCACATATATTTGAACCTGTTTGGAGGAGGAGAGGGATGTCCTTCAAGGATGCATCTGCAGTCCTTACATATGGGGTTGTCCTGCATCAGGCAGCCCTTCGGTCGGCCGGATTCCAAAGTCTGGGTCCAGCGTCGGCTGATGTCGCCCCTTTCCCTGACGTCAGAGCGCCAGGGGTATAAAATCATCAGCCGACGCCATCTTCCTCAGTCTTTCTTGCCGCGTGGTGCCCGAAGCAGAAGCAGTTCGCAAGTGCCGGTCGGCCAGCACCTGTAACTTCAGCTACCGAAGGCTTCAAAAGCTAAGTACCCCATTGGGAACTCTTTCTTGCCTCAGCTGATGTCAGATCAAACTCTTAAAGTTAATAATTGCTTAACTTGTGGGAAACAAATACCTCATAAGGATTTCCATTCTTACTGCCTCCCCTGCCTAGGCCCAGACCACGACGTCTCGGCCTGTACAGCCTGTGCCTCCTTCAACCGACGCACTCTTAGGCGTCGGGCGGAGTTTGCAGAGGAATTTTTTGGGGCTAGTTACTGTTACAATATGCCGTCGGAGACTCCGACTTCTCATTTTACCAAAAAACGGAAGGACAAGGACTGACACACGCGGACTGTGGTTTTGGCTGAAACCACGCCTAGGCCTACCGCGAGTGTCTCGGTCTCGGCTGACACCGAGTCCTTGGTACTTCCGACCGTCGAAACCGCACAACCGACAACTTCGGCCCCGGAGGCCTCTTCTGAGTCGGTTATAGAATTTCCCTCAGAAACCAGTGTCCAAGACACATCCGACACCATTTCCCTAGACAAAACTACACCAGCACGTGGAGCAGCCAGGCCTCCTGCATCCATGTCGATAAAGGCGTTCACAAGGGCTAAAGCTGCTAAACAGCCAAAATCCCTGCCTCCCAAGGTTATTCCTCAGGGATCCACTACAGGTTCACAGATTTTAAGTTTAGCTGAGGACCTTATTTCCCTAATTAGGGGCTCTCAGCCACATCCGGACAGGGGCTCTCATCCTCCTCTTGACAAAAGGCCCAGGGTTGAGCCCACTGATCCCCAGTCCTCTGATGAGGCCTCAGATGGCTCTGCTCTTTCTGATTACCAGGAGGAGGCCTTTACGGCCTACGAGGATTCTGATGCAGAGGAATCTATTCCCTCTGCCTCCCCTCCTGAAGAGCTGTCCTTTGGAGACCCTTCACTCCATGAGAGAGCATTTCAAATGGCAGGGCCAGGAATTCTCTGATTCCAGGAAGAGATTAAGGACTTTTTTGCATTTACCTCAGCATAGACCTTTGGCTATTCCTCCTGTTTTGAATGTCATTGATGATGTGTACTCTGAGTCTAGCGTTACCCCTGACTCCCTTCCTCCGGCTCCTGTCAAACCCGATAGGTACTACAGGGTCCCGGACTCACATCATTTCCTTTACAAGGCCCACTCTGCTGACCCTGAAACTATTTCCCAGGGTCCTAAAGGGGTTGCATCTGTCACTACTAAAAATCCACTCCCCTCTGAAAGGGAGTCCAGGGCTTTAGAGAGATGGGGAAAAAAGTGTATACTTCTTCCACTCTTTCTATGAGGGCATTAAATTGTCAATTCCATATGATACAGTACCAAGAGTATTTGTTAGATGAATTGCATAAAAAACTGTCTTCACCTGAAACCCTAGATCGCAAGTCACTTCAGGATCTGGTACATAACTCCCAACAGGTTAGCAACCATTCCTTGCAGTGTGGTTATGCTGTATTGGAAGCTTCATGTAGGTCAGCAATGACAGGTGCAGTCATATGTAGACATGCTTGGCTGAAGGAACAAACCCTGCCAGATCATGTTAAAGCAAAGCTTCTGGATGCGCCACTGGAAAAGCAAAAGTTATTTGGCTCCACTGCTCAGGAGGTCTTAAAGAAATTTGAGGAAAAGGCTAAATCTGTACAAACAGTCAAAGATTTTCCCCAGGTCCAACCACCAAGATTCAGCAGGAATTGGCCCTCTAAGAATTGGTCCTTTCCAGACACAGAGAGATTTCAAAGAGGCAAGAACAGGCGTGCCAGAGGTAGAGGGCAAGCTAGAGGCTCCTACAGAGGATGTCAGTGGCAGCCTCCTAACCAGAGAGGTAGTGCAGGACCTACAACTGCTGCACAAGGACAGACTCAATGACTTTACCTTGACCTTGCCAACCAGGGCTCAATTGGAAGCACCTTTGGGCGGAAAGCTATCTTTATTCTCAGAAAATTGGCACAGTATTACAAGGGACAAATGGACACTGCAAATAATAGACAAAGGATACAGGTTCCATTTTCATACATTACCAAGAAGAAGAGGCATGCCAAACCTGCCACCGAATCAAAGGGCAGAGGCTTTAAAACAAATTTCCAACCTTTTGCAAATGAAAGCTATAGAAAAGGTTCCTCTCACAGAACAAGGCCAAGGATTTTATTCCAGACTATTCCTTGTCCCAAGAAAAGAAAAACAATGGAGGCCTATTCTCGACTTGTCCGCACTGAATACTTATCTCATTGTGCCAAAATTCAAAATGCTGACCCTACAGCAACTCCTTCCCATGCTGGGCAAGGGGTCTTGGCTGGTAACTCTAGACCTCAAGGAGGCATACCTGCATGTCCCTATCAGACAAAGTTGCAGAAGACACCTCAGATTTCTTGCAGGTTCAGAGCGTTATCAATTCTCAGCATTGCCCTTTGGCTTATCTACTGCGCCCAGAGTATTCACGAAATGCCTGGCATCAGTAATTGCACACTGCAGACTTCAGGGGATTCAAATATACCCATACCTGGACGACTGCCTTATACAAGCGGACAGCCAACAAACATTGGTAAAACACTTGAATTATGCCATACGCCTACTTCAGGCTTTGGGATACACAGTCAGCATTCGAAAATCAAGACTTGTTCCATCCCAAAGAATAATTTTTCTGGGTGCAAAACTAGATACAACCACCCAAATGGCTTTTCTCACAGAAGAAAAACAAGAACAACTACCGGATTACTTCAGAAACCTGGCAAAGCAGACCCAACTGACTGCAAGGAAAATACTGCAGGCCCTGGGTTTCATGGCATCTTGCATTCTTCTGATTCCACAAGCAAGGCTGCATATGACGAAACTACAATGGTACCTAAGGAGTCTATGGTCTCAACACAGTCACAGCCTAGAAGCTTTGATCCCCCTCATTCCATGCCTTCAAAAGGAATTTCTGTGGTGGGCTCAAGCAAGCCAGTCAAACATGGGTCTGCCTTTCCGCAAACCAAATATCAGCCAAACCATTACCACGGACGCCTCAGACCATGGATGGGGAGCGCACATGAAGGGCAGATGCATTCAAGGACAATGGACACAAACAGAATTTCGCCTGTACATAAACCAAAAGGAAATGCTGGCAGTGATACATTCAATCGAGGCCTTCAAGCACTTCCTACATCAAGGCCACCTGCTAATAAAAACAGACAGTACCACAGTTATGTGGTACATAAACAAGCAAGGAGGTACCCATTCTTACCCTCTTTGCAGGCTGGCAATGAATCTTTGGGAACTTTCCCTAAAACTGAATATAGAGCTGCAATCCCAGTTTGTACCAGGAAAAGACAATGTACTGGCGGACAGCCTAAGCAGAAACATCATGGATCCACACGAATGGATGCTGCACCCAGACACCTTTCTTCAAATAACACAATCATGGGGAAGGTCGGACATAGATCTTTTTGCCTCCCACCACACCCATCAACTGAAGAAATTCTGCACAAGGACATACCACCCACAAGCATGGAGAGGAAGATGAAGGAGTTTTGGAATTGACCCAAAATGACCAATAAAACTACAGTTTCAAGTCAGTAACCACTCCCACAGGGGCAGGCAGCAACAGAGAGACTTTCCTTTAGCCCAAGCAAAAAATGGCCTCACAGAAACTTACAAACAGTTCAAGAACAGCAAGCCTGTAACTGAACTTTTTAAAATCTCAGAAAAGTGGGAAAAAAAGCAAGATTTTTTTTGGTTTTTTTGTTTTTTCAGAGATAGCAGAGGTTCACAAGTATCAACAAGTTATAACAGTGCAGTAAATGACCCCACACAAGAGTGCTAGGCCAAAGACAGATAAAATGTAAGTTTTGAGAAAAAAACGATTTTAAAAATAAGTGCAAACAGGAAATTCAGTAAACAGCTCTAGGTTGTGCTCTAAATACAGTTACTAATGCAGAAATCAAATTTAACAAGCCAGAAAATGCTCAAAATAGGTAGCTATGCAGAAAAACGTAGCAAATAAACAGAGGAAAATACTTAAAGTCTCAAAAATGGCTCCTTTCTTCTCTCAGCATTTTCTCCTCTTGGTGGGTGCTTCACCAACAGCCAACAAGCCTGAAAAGACGCCAAAACCACGAGGCAACCAGGTTTTAAGAGAGGAAGATGAAGGAGTTTTGGAATTGACCCAAAATGGCTAATAAAAGTACAGTTTCAAGTCAGTAACCACTCCCACAGGGGCAGGCAGGCTGCTCAATGTTTTTCACTGCCACTGATCAACAGAGAGACTTTTCTTTAGCCCAAGCAAAAAATGGCCTCACAGAAACTTACAAACAGTTCAAGAACAGCAAGCCTGTAACTGAACTTTTTTAAATCTCAGAAAAGTGGGAAAAAAGCAAGATTTTTTTTTGTTTTTTTGTTTTTTCAGAGATAGCAGAGGTAGCATAATATATATTATTTTTAAACTCTGAGAAACTGCTTGCCATTATGTAGCAAACTGTTGCTACAGTTTAGACCACACGCAGAGTGCTACAACACTCAGGTTTGATCGCAAATGCAATACTGGGTTTTAAAAGTTGGTATTGTATTAAAGAGAGATCGAGATCAGCTGATTGCACCCCTCCAACACTTTGTGCCGGGTCAGTTGCCCATCTTGCCCCATCCTAGCTGCACTACTGGTGCAAGGTAGTCTTGTGCACAAAAAATGTCCTGGCCTCTATGTGGGCATCCATGTTTGTGAACGCGCCACAACCAACCTGCAAAAAATCTGTACCCAATAGCATGTATAACAAGTCTGTATATTAATGCAAGTGTGTGTTTGTATGGGGAACATGTTACCAACAGTAACATCTATCAGACTGAAGCTTGGGAAAATTATTATCATTGGGATCACTTCCAACAGTCAATATGGGGACACAGCATAATAGAGTAGAACTGCAGGTACTCATAAGTGTGTATATAGGCAAGGGAACTTTTCAGCATGGTTTTGATCATTACCACAACAAGAAAAGCATGTGATTCAGGAACATTCATTATCTGATACCTTAGTTGCATGATGGCTGTGTCAGAAATTTCAGAATAGCATGATATAACCTGCTGTGTCTGTCGTGGGTCTCAATGTGCTGCAGAAGATTCACTGAAGCCACAAACTGAGCAGGTGGAAAAGTTGCAATACAGGTCTTTTAACTGCAGTATTTGATTTGGAAAGAGTTGCTGTGGCTATCTACTATGTTATGGATCTTTGCACTCTTTAAGTAGTACAGCTACCACCATGGTACTTCTCCTTCTCTTAAAATAATGTTAAACAAAACCTTCCAGAAAACCTTCCAGATCTGTATCAGTGTTTTTCCTACCTAGCTTCCAAACGTCCACAGGAATATCATCTTTTCCTGGGGATTTTCCCGTAGATTGGTTATATATCACCATTTTTGTCTTGTCTCATCCTATCCTGTTAGTAATTGAGCCTCATCTACCTCTACCCTTCGCATATTTAATTCTTCCATAAACATTTCTAGACTTCTCTACTTTATTCAGACTTTCATAGAATTTCCTAAATATTTCTAATAATTCTGCAGGATCTCTTGTTATCTTCCTTGTTGTAGGCTTCCTAAGCTTGGTGACAGCCATTTGTACTGTCTTTTGCCTGAGTCGTTGTGCTAAAAGTTTTTGTGCTCTAGTTATTATCAAAAAAACTTTTGCTTAACTGCAGTCTTCCTAAACTCATGCATATTATTCAGGTAATCTCTTTTTTCTGTTTAACATTCGGCAGTTGCTGCTGTTCTTTTTCTGTGAGATTCCCCTTATTTTGCAATACTTTAACATTTGCCAGTCCGTCTAAATAATTCTTGTTACTTCTTAACCATATCTGCATTTCTTTTATTTCCACCCTATTTTTAAACTCCACTTTCATTTTATCCTACTCCCTAGCTATATTTTCAGAAGAAATTTCTATCTTCTCTAATAGCTCCTGAATAATTTCCACTGTCCATTCCTTAAATTCCTCGCTTTTCAACACATAGGTGGAAAAGTACCAGTGTCTCGTTATTTTATTACCCTGTGTTTTATTTTAGTTATTATAGGTGCATGATCTGAAGTAGTTATTGGGTGCATATCAAGACCTTCAATTAAATGTACAAGCTCCTGTGAAATGTAAATTCTGTGTAGCCTAGCCTAGTTTTTGTACCTTGGGGAATAATATGTAAAATCACTCCGAACCCCTAGTACTGAATTTACATCTTCTATGCCAAATAATTTTCATAAATTTTTTTGTAAATCTACCCTCCTTTGTTATTTTTTCCCCTTCTGGCCCCCACAGGCATATCGTCATTATTGCAAATCAAATTCCAGTCACCACCTGTAAGTAATATTCCTTGCTGAAGCTGATTATTTCTCCCAGAATTTTCTTAAGCTCCATTATAGCAGTTTTCGGTGGAATATAAATACATGCCAGTGTAATCCTCCTCCCTTGCCAGTAGCCCCTTAGTACTACAAATCTACCATTATTGTCTTTTTTTATCATTCACTATTACTATTGGAGCTCCTTTTGCAATTAATGTAAGTACTTCTGTCTTCCTCTTCCTTTGCCCCCAGGTACACTGAATAACCATCCCAAAAACCGTTCTTTATCAAATTCAAATATTCAGTTCATTCCAAGTGTATCTCCTGTAGCGTAGCTATTTGCACTCTACATTTTTTAATATAGTTCACTACTCTTTTTTTGTATTTACCTGTAAGACTATTACTGTTTAAAGAAAGCATTATTATTCTCACCTTTTATGTATAACAACTTTTTGTTAAATATTTTATTTTTATTTATTTTATTTTACATTTGTTGACTGGGATAGTCTGACCGGATACATGTCCATTTTCAGCAGAGGCCTGGGGAGAAAAGCTCCACATAACAAAGCAGTACAGAGACAGTAAATACATAACTTAAGTTTTAAACTCAGGAAACATATCAAAATATAAACATAGGATACAAGTAGATAACATCTTTCACAATGTGCAGACATACATATGCAATGAGGCATGAGAGCTGAACAGCAGATTGGGTAGTAATACATAATTTTGTGGAGTTGTTAATCAGGATTTGAGCAAGGGCAAAGCCAGTGTGATTTGAAGTAATTTTTAGGCCTTTTTTAAATAGAGGTAGTGAAGTTTCCTTGGTAAGGGTAGCAGGAAGTAGATTCCAAGTTTTACCAATTGAGTTGGCAAATAGAGCATCTTCTGCAGAGTTGGTGGATTTTTGGGTCAGTATCATTAGTTTATTAGATGAGTCAGTATGGGGGCTAATAATATTTTTAAGGGCAGGGGTGTTTTCAGGTTGGTGGGGGACTTTGTGCACTACTATAAGCTGGTTGAATTGCAGAAGGGGAAGAAATTCTAGCCATCCTAGAGCTTTTCGTTTCTGACAATGATGAATCCTATATGCCATTCCAGTAGCGAATCTAGCTATATGGTTGTAACAGCCTGATAATTTATTGAGATCGGCTTTGGACAGGTTTGTGAGTACAGGGGAGGCATACATAAGGGTAGAGAGAAGGTGGGATCTTACAATAGCTGCCCTAGCAAGAAGGGTGAGGAAAGGTTTGAGCTTGTACAGGGAGCCAAGTTTTTTGTTAATGGACTTAATAGTGTGATTTACATGTGTATCAAATTTAAGGTTGTTGTCGATTATTACACCTAGTAGCTTAGTATGGCCATCTGGGGAGATATTGGTGTCATTGTTAGATTTAATACTGAAGGATGGAGGAGAACTCCTACGGGTAGGGGCGAAAAGCAGCAGCTTGGTTTTGTTAGGACTTAGAAGCAAGTGGTGATTAGCTAGCCAGGTTTCTACGGTATTGAAAGTAGTCTGGGTTAGGGACAGTAGTTGTGTTGGAGAGGAGGCAGAGCATATCAGTGTTGAGTCATCTGCATATTGGATGCAAGTGGCTTTGGGGATGGCTGTGTTAAGATCATTGATAAAGATTGAGAAAAGAAGGGGACCTAGTATGGAACCCTGTGGGACTCCTAGGGTTAAAGGCAGTTGGGATGACAGCGTGTTCTGCCATAAGACAGCCTGCTGCCTACCAAGTAGGTAGGACTGAAACCATTGTATTACCTGATGGTCTAAACCGATGGATTTCACAGTATGGAGCAGTAGCTGATGATTGACCATGTCAAAGGCCTTTGAAAGATCTAGGAAGAGTGCTGAGGGTAGTTTGTTGTTCTTATGATTAAGACTGATGACATTGTTGAAAGATAGGAGAGCAGTAGTGGTACTGTGGAATGGCCTAAAGCCATGCTGAGAGTCAGCGAGCTGTTCGTTTTGAATAAGAAAGTACATGAGTTGTTTGTGTATGCGTTTTTCCATGATTTTAGGTAATAGTGACAGAATGGCTATAGGGCTAAAGTTTGATAGCTCTGTGGAACTACTTCCTTTATGGAGAGGAGTTACATGTGACATTTTCCATATTGATGGTATGGTTCCCTCAGAGATGGAACTATTAATCAGGATAGAAATGGGGAGAGCTATGGCGTCTGCAGCTTTTTGCAGATATTCAGCAGGGAGGTGGTCGGCAGCTAATGTAGTAGGTTTTAGTTTTTTAAGTAGGGACCAGATTAAGGGAGTAGGTACGGGTTGGAATGTAAAGGTGAGTTGAGCATTGGGTGGGTCAGAGCTAGGTGTGACAGTGCTAGAGTTTGAGCATGTGGGAGTGAGATGGGTAGCTAGAGACCAGATATTTAGTTTCAGCTTTTGTTTTCGCTGCATGTACTATTTGGCAGGTTAACTTTTATACAATTGTTTCTTATCACCTCCATCTGAGCCTATGTTACATCTTACAGAACGTTTTGTTTTATTAAAAACCCTCAAATAAAAATGCCCACACATACCCAAGACTCCGCTAAAACCCATTAACTTAATAATAACACACAAAGCTGTGTATGTCTTCAAATATTTAAGTCTTGCACTCCTAATAGGAACAAATGTTCCAAACTGACAGCAACACACAGACTTGAGCTAACCGAAAAGAAAGGTTGTCCATGCTAAGACATATGTTATAGCCTGTGGTTCTATTAATTGCTGTCTGGTTTTATCTTTATAGTTCTCTCAGCTGGGAAAACAGTTGAGTGCTTTAAGAAAACATTTCCTGCAAGCCATTTCTCTTTATCAGATTGTCTGCTAGAGACATGAGAGCCAGACATAAAACTGTGTACTAGAAGAAACCTTGTAATATTTAATATTCTTTTTATTTTATTTGCTTTCTCTTAAAACATGTTACTAGATTAAGCCAATGACCTCAACCCAGTCATTCCCCTATGCAAGACTGAGAAAAAGTACATTATTGTTTCTTTTGTTATGCTGTTTTAACCAGATCTTTTTTTTGCATTGTGGGGTCTACAATTCTTAAAACTGTACATGGAGAAAGAGAGAAGGGAGAAAGAAACAAAAAAAAAAAAAAAAACAGGAGCACCTATTTACTTTAGTGTCCGCATTACACTTAAAATAACCAAAAAAAAAAAAAACGTTATAACATGCAAAGAAAATCATGCACTATTTAAATAGCACTGTTAAGAAATTTTTTTGTTTTACTTACACTTAATTTTCTCTCTCCTCTTCTCTTATTCTAAGTATTTTTCTGAACATTAGTGACATGAGGTATAGCATATGCTTTAGAGGCCCCTACAAGTTTAACAAAGTCCAAAAAGACCAATATTTCCAGATTTTCTTGTTCTGTCATGTTTCACAAGTATAATTATTGCTTTGTAATCCCAGATTTGTCAAGTTCCAAGTTCCTAATTTTATTATCCAAATGTTAATGGCATGAAATAGGGCATATGCTTTAGAGTTCCCTACAAATTTACCAAAGTCCAGAAAAGTCCAATATTTCCAGATTTTGTTGCTGTATTCCTGTTCATCTGCTTCTCCCAAAACCTATCTCTGCTTCATTTCCAGTGTATTCTCGATTCTTTTAGTCAACTCTTTTGCTTTTTTCCCCTTTCACAAGCATTTTCTGATGAAACACTGGAAAAGAGTTCACTGACACAGTCTCTCTGTGGTCTTTATTACCAGAGAAGAACAAGAAGCATTATCTCATTCTATTTCACAGCTCACTTTTTGTTGGCCAAACGTTTGTATTTTTTCCTTAGCATGTACTTCATCAAAAAATTATTTTGTTCCTCCAGGGGAAAATATTTTGAAAAGAACTGGGTACAGCAGTTTAAATCTCATGCCTCCTTCTTGATATTCCGTGACTAATGAGTAAATGTACTCTCTGCTTCAGAAGTAATGGTCCCAAAGAGAGATTTAGAGAGTTCCTTCTTAAGTCTGGTGAAGTGTGCCAAATAGTTCAGTGACCAAAGTGCATAGGTCATTGAAGCATATACACGCTTCGCGGATCTGTCCAGCATCCTAGACTCCCTGTGAGGGAAATGAACAGAGGAACTTTGTTCTGCAAGTTCCTTTTTTGAGGCTGCCATGGCATCAACTGGTACTGCCTTCTTTCAAAAATCCCTGTCCTTTGGTGGTGCCAGAATGCTGTCTGGTCTCTTGGGGATCAGCACAGATGAGTCAGGTTCCATCCACGCCCATTGAGAGATCATATCAGTGAATTCATTGGTGGGTAGAGTCAGCCAAGCAGTAGAAGGGGCAGCTCCGAAAGATTCCAGAGGAAGCCTCTTGGGAAAGGTTATTGGCTGACCATCCACCCCTTTGGTTGAGGACCTCTAATATGTCTCCAAATGAGACATCTTCATTTGGTGATCTTGGGGACCCTTCCCCCTCATTGAAATCAGTATCTTCCATGACAGACTCTTGAGGAGAGTGCCTTCTTTTCCTCTTTTTCTTACTAGGGACTTCTTCTGTGGGTTGTTCTGGAGAAGTATCAGATGAAATCAATATACCATGAGGGGTTTCATGGAGATTTTGAGCTGGCTGTCCTTGTTGAATAGAAAGTTGTGGCTCAAGACACAGAGACAACAGGATCTGGCAAGTAGGAGCAGAGAAAGGTGGCTGTGTCCTTTCTCTTGAAGCAGAGAAAACTCTCTCCACTACCACAAAAGTGGCATGCCTCTGGGAGAAAGAAACCGATGGCTCTGAGAAGACATGCTTCTGAACCATCGACTCCTTCTGACCCAAAGGCAAACCACTCAATGCAGGAGTTGGAGCTGACCTGTCAAGAGCAAACGCTCTGAGGGGCAGAGATGGCTCAGACAATCTCAGAGTCAACTCTTAACACCTCGGATCTGGTGCTGGCTCTGTGACTCCAAGAATCATCTGCCTTTGACATGCTTGGAGCCGGTGAACTCAGAGATTGTACCAAAGTAGAAAATATAATAGTCTTCGGGTCCGATAAGTATGGGTCTGGGATTTTTGGATCTAACTGGTCTGAAACCAAAGGTCAGATTGGAGAAGGAGACAAAATAGGTGGGGTACTACTAATGAAGGTCTCTGGACCTGGTGGGGTAGGAGTTGGGAGAGCCCCTATTTGAATTTGTGTAGAGAGGGAACTTCCTTCTCATCCTATCCACATCTGCTTTGGTCAGGTCAAACATCTAAAGGATTGAGAACATGAAGCAATAGACAATGTCCTAGCGTGGTGACGTCTCTTCAGTAAAGATGGCAGATGAGAGGTTATCGGATTCAGAGTCTGAGGAGACCAAATCCAAGGAGATTCATCTTTATGCTTCTTTGGATTAGACAGGGTCGGATCCGAGGTTTTAGACTTTGAATCTGAAGAAAACAGAGGTTTTAAACTTTGGATTCAGTGGGATCAGATCTGATGATTTAGCTATTTTCGAAGGTGGCTCTGAATTTGGAGCAGAACAGCCTGACGGGTCCAAAGGATGTTTTTTGGCCTCCTTCTTATCACCTTTCCTTGGGATTTGAGCCACAAATGCTGCAACAGAAGATGATGATGGCATTAATCCCCTTAGTAATAATTTATTTTTTCTGGTTGATAAGGGCCCTTGGATTAAAGCACTTACATACCTCACATATACAGTTTAAATGGGCTGGATCTAAGCAATACACACATAACTCGTGTATCAGACAAGGGGATCTTATGGCCGCAGGCCTTGCAGTTTTTAAAACCCAAGGGTTTTTTACGACATTGCTACTAAATAATCCAGGAAAGGATTAATTAAGAGAAAATACTTTAAAAAGTAAAAGAAAGAAGAGGATTACCAACACTGGTAATTAAGGGAATATACACTAAAAAAGCATAACAAGGGCAAGACAGGATAAGCTAAAGGGATGAGAAGGTTCTGTCAGGTAGAAAATTCAAATATAGAAGATTATAAAAGATACATTTTTAAATTGCTCACTAAACACAAAAAATATTCAAGAGCTAACAACGACCAGTGTCCGAATGCGAAAGCAGCAAACGAGATCTGAGGTGTGGTAAGGGACTAGTGCATTATGAGTAAGAGAGGAGATCAAGTACTTTCAGTGTTTCATGAGCTGTAAAAAGCGACCAAGTTGGAAACGAGGATCGGATCCAAACCCAACAGTTGAGGAAAGAAAATGACAACATCAGATCAGTATCTAAAGAAAGAGTAAAAAGGAATCTAATGCACTAAGTTATTGGAGGGAGGAAGAAGAAAGGTACTAGATAAAATTTAACTAACTCAGAACACCTGAAAGATGGAAATATGCAATGAACACCCAGTGAATGCTCGAGATCTAAGGAATCCATGTCTGATACCTAACATCGGCAAACCAAATCTGAGGTACGTTAGATTGGCAGGGCAGTGTGGGTAAAGGGAGGAGCTTGACAGTTTTTTTAGAAGCAGCCAACTCAGATCCGAGTCTTGTATCCAGACCTATCAGTTGAAGAATGAATGAAAATGACAATATCATATCTTGCTTTTTCTTTGTTGACTACATTGTGGCATAGTCGTCTAAAAGGGAAAGGAAAATCTTACACAAGAGAACTGTTACGGTGCTATCTGGCGTATAGCTAAAAAACTTAAAAATGTAGACTGCGGGTGTACAACAACTATGTGGCTTTGATATATGCAAAGCAACTCACACATATATGGGGTATACATGGTCATGTGATTTTATTTTGTCTTATCAGTGGAAAACCCCTGTCCAAACCAGGAAAAGAGGACTCCAAAAGGAGAGAACATATGACTCTCAAAGTGTTTCGCAGCTGAGTATCATAACTTTAAAAATGCCACCAAGAGAACATACCCTCAGACTAAATGTTTAACAAAGAAAACTGGAGTGTGCATGGATGTGTATCATTTATATATATATATATATATATATATATATATATATATATGTGTGTGTGTGTGTGTACACACACACAGACACACCCACACACACACACACACACACACACACACACACACACACACACACACACACATATATTATATGTATATCTACCGAAAGTTATACCATTAGTACAAAGTGTACCCTAGCAAGGCCAAAAGTACTTCCAAAATAAAACAGATGACTTGCAAAATGCTATGAACATTGGCTTCTGTTGTATGAATTGGGTTGTTTAAGTATCCAGACATAACTGTCTGGGTACTACATACATGCCGCCAGCAAACACACAATGCACATTACTAACAGGTTTCACTGACCTGCAAGAAAATTGCTGCCTTATTGCCATATACCATGATCCAGGTGTATCACTTAGTAATTCTGCATCATATATGTCCACATCCACAAACATTGTACAATTCAGTACTCCAGGAACTGCCTTAGGTATTTAAAAGCTGAATACGCCTCAGGCACCCATCATATCATTAAATACTGAACAGTCTGTGCTTAACCTACAGGTATGCATAGTCTGTATTAAGGCACATATTACTAATGCAGGCATTGTAGGTCAGTGTGCTGCCCCACAGAAACCTCCAATTTACCCTGCCACAGCAGTTGACAAAAAGCTGCCCCAGTGTGAAAACAGAAACTTAATAGAGAAAGCCAATGGATCTAGATTTTTGGGTACATTTCAGTAACTAGCTTGTAAGTGCACTGCCTAGATGCCAGGAAAAAAGAAATACAGAAGACCTGAACATAAATCAGCTGCAAAAGGTGATGAAAGAACAGACTCAGAAAAGTACTGTAGCTGTATAAGGCAACTGCATACAGACCTCACTAAAATAAATAAAACACTCATGGAGTATATCAACTCAGACAATAAAAGGCTGGAAAAATGAAAGAGGCTTTAAACAGATATCCAGATAAGGTGATAAAACTGCAAAACTCAGAGGTCAAAATGAAGAAAAGGCTGGCTAAATATGAGACTGCACAAGAGATGTTTCAAAAAATAATAAAATTAGAGGACAGAGCATGTAGGGAAAATCTGAGATTTTCTGCTGTCTCCAAAAAGCTGAAAGGAACAGACTGTATTAATTTTATGAAAGCACAAATAAGCAACTTGACTGGTATTCCACAGTGGGAATTGTCAATTGAAAGGGCACATCGTGTGTATGCTCCAAACCTGGCTATGAGAAAACAACCTAGACCTTTAATAGTAAAGATGCAATCTTACCAGCAGAAGGAGTTCCTTCTGACAAAACTATGGCTGAAGGACAAAATACTAAATGTGGAAGACAGCAGAGTGTTTGTGAAGAGTGACTACTCATTGTACACCAGGCAGAAGATGTGAAAAATTATGGTGATGTGAATGTACTGTAATGTAAAATTTTGTGGTTTTTGTCTCTGTTCTGCAAGTCAGTATAGCATTTCGGTATTTTAAAGTAGATTCGCTGAAGGTACCACAAGGGTGTTGGGTTCAGGCATTTCCACTAGTAGGTATGCATAGATGCACCTGTGTGATTTCCTGGAGCCCTACAAGTCTTCATTCGTTAATGCTCCCTTTGACAGAAGTTCTTTGTTTGGCCCCAGAGTTAAAGGCACACTATCCAGTTGTGAGCAGGATGGTAAGACCCTGTCTGTATTGGACATGTGTTTATCAGTTCCTCGAAGAACCTTCTCTAGGAATCAATGAGGTAGTTGAAAAATGTGGTTCAGAAAGTTCCAGGGTCTTTTCCATGATCCACATGGAGATGGTTCCCCTAAGGGCAGAGGGGGGAACTCTAATGGAAAACAGCAGCCACGCGGCAGAGGAGACCTGCAGAACCAAGGATCCAAGGACACTTTCTCTGACAGATCTTATCACCTCTCCTGAAAGGAGGCCCTATTGTCCACTTCTGGAGGCAGTTGGGGATCATTTATCCCTGCACCAGAGAGCTTAGCTAGAGATTGCCAAAGATACATGAGTGCAGAGGATTATTTCCAGAGGTTATATAATACCTCTCCGCCCCCTTTAACAGTAAACAAAATTCCCAGTGTTCCACCCAGTCAGAGGAAAGCAGCAATACTAGAAATAAAACAGCTGCTAGAAAAAAGTGTCATCCAAGAGCTCCCTCTAGGCCAGAAAGAGCTCGGAACCTACTCAAAGTTCTTTTTAGTGCCAAAGCAAACAGGGGACTGGAGACATTTTTTGGATCTCAGTGCACTGAACAAGTCAGTTTGACACACATAGTTCCAGATGGTCACTGTTCAGTCCATTTTGCCTTTCTGCACAAGGACGACTGGATGTGCTCAACAGATCTTCAGGATGCGTATGATCACATAAAAATGAACAGATGATCCAGAAGATACCTATGCTTCTGGCTGGGAGCCAGTCATTACCAATTCAGACTGGTGCCCTTTGGCCTCACCACAACCCCCAGGGTGTTCATCAAATGCATGGCAGTAGTAGCAGCTGACATGAAACTGCAAGTATTCTGGGTGTTTCCTTACTTGGACGACTGGTTCATAACCGCTCCAACTGGGCATCATCTGACCAAAGCACAAGATTATGTATTCCAGTTATGCTTCCACCTGGGAATTACTATCAGTCACAGAAAATCTCATCTAGAACCAACACAGATGTTAGAGTTTATCTGAGCATTGTTTGACACAGTATACTTGGTAGCTTCTCTTCCGATAACAAGGGTACAAAACCTACGATTCCAGGTCTGACAGATCATTTAAAATTCCTCTGTTTCAGCCCGATTATTCTTCAAGGTTTGGGGTCGATGTCTGCTGCGATAGTTTTTGTTCCGTTATACCACATGAGAATTCTTCAGTGGACCCTAGCAACTCAATGGTCCATTCTACATCAACCCTTATCCACCCAAATCAAGATAACTCAGGCTTGCAAAAATTGCCTTGTTTGGTAGATTCACTCTGATCAGATAGTGCAAGGTTGCCCCTTCACTTTCCATCAGCCCAAGGCCATAGTTACTGCAGATGCTTTCCAAATCAGGTGGGGGTGCACTTCTTGGGAAAGGCAATCCAAGGCACATAGTCCCTGGAAGAGGCCAATACACACATCAATGTCCTAGAAATGGGAAGTGTCCTCTTAGTATTGCAGGCCTTCCAAAACACACTCCCCTCCAGGACCATTGCATTTCAGATGGACAATATGTCAGTGGTCTGGTACATCGGCAAACAAGTAGGAACCAAATCTTATCCCATGTGTCAAGAAGCTTCGATTTCTGATAGCAAAGCACATTCAGGGGAAATCTAAAGTGATAGCAGACAAATTAAGCAGGTCCATTCTAATGCCTAATGAGTGGTCACTCAATATGAAAGTGTCGGAAAAAATATTCCATCAATTGGGCCAGCCTTGCTGTGACATCTTTGCATCTCACCTCAACAAGTAAGTGCAGCAGGTTCTTTATCCTGACCCCCTTACCAAGGGAGTCACTAAGAGACCCTCTTCTCCATGATTGCCCCCCCCGTCTCATCTACGCATTTCCCTCATCCCTCTAATCTCCAAATTTATTCAGAAAGAATCTCGATTGAAGAGCATAGTCATCCTCATTGCTGTCTATTGGCCTCAGACTTGGTTCCAGTTTCTTTGGTCTCATCTGCTTCTTCCCCTTGGATTCTGGAGCCAACTCCAGACCTCCTGTCTCATCCAACATTAGGCCTAAAATTAACTGCATGGTTTCTCCACTTCCTTTAATAGCAAGTTACTCCAGGCTGTCTTCCCCTATTCACCACATTCTTTTATCCTCCCACAAAGCTTCTAAGACAAAAATTTAAAGAAGTAACTGGAAAAGGTTTGTTATCTGGGTGCAGCAAAATGGCATTGACCCTTTTTCAGCACCATTATCTAAGGTTGTAGAGTTTTTAGCAAAAATCTTTGACGAAGGTGCTAGTTTGAAAGCTGTTAAAGTGCAGCTAGCTGCCATTTCTGACTTTCACACTGGGGTAAACAATTCATCATTAGGCCTTTCAAACTTTGCAAGGCATTTGTAAGAGGAACCTTTCTTCTTAGGTCCCCATTTTAAAGATCCAGCTCCTATGTGGGATTTGAATTTAGTTTTGCAACTTTGACCCAGTCTCCATTTGAAGCGTCAGCCAAATGTGAATTAAAATTTCTAACTTGGAATACTATGTTTTTAGTGGCCATTACATCTGCTAAAAGAGTATTGGAATTTCAAGCCCTTTCTTCTAAACCTTCTTATTTGATTTTTCATAAGGATAGGGTATAGGATATCTTTACAAACTAATCTAGCCTTCCTTCCTTCCCATGGTGGTGTCAGAATCCAATATTTATCACTGTCAATCTTCCAGTTTCCTTTCCAAATTTTTCTAACGGAGGAGAGTATATGCTACATTTACTGGATGTTCACAGTCAGTTATGCTTTTACTTACATAGGACAAAATTTTCAGGAAATCAGATCAGTTATTTGTCTTATTTTCTGAATCAAAATTGGGTAAATCAGTTATCAAAGAGGCCTTACCCAAATGGTTAACTAAGTGTATTTCATTTGTTTACCAAAAAGCAGGTTTGACTTTGCCAAAACCTTTAAAAGCTCTTTCTGCCAGGTGTATGGCAACCTCTTCAGTGTTTTTATCTAGATTTTCTTTGGATATTTGTGCACCTGCAACTTGGGATAACCCTCATACTTTTATTGCTCATTAAAAATTGGATCTGGTCTCTAGGAGTAGAGCAGCCTTGGGCTCAGCGGTGCTCAGGAATATCATTCCTTGGAGTCCTTCTGAGATGGAGGTAGCTGGGGACCCTGTCCTAACAGTTGAGGAATGAATGAAAATGACAACATCAGATAAAGAAGTTATGTACTGACTATAACATTCCATCTGTTTTGTCCTTTTTCGTTTTTCCTCAACTTGCCTCCCTCTAACCACCTACCATTTTGACTTCTGGAAGGATCAGAAGATGCTAGAGGAGCCAGTGTTCCTTTGTTTGAGCTCCAGAAACTGATATTGTTTTCTATCCACATTTGCTAAAAGTCAGCAAACAAGATCTGTGGTATGATAGGGGACTAGTGTGTTGTGGGTAGGAGAGGAGCTTGAGAGCTTTCAGTGTTCCATGAGCTGTAAAAAGTGGCCAAGTCAGATCCTAGGTTGGATCCGAACCCAGCAGTTGAAGAAGAATGAAAATGGACAACACAAATGGAAGGTTATGGTGAGTACATAACTTCTTTTTTTGGTACTTCTCTTGGTACCATTGTTGGTATCTCTTTGTACTCCTCTGAGTACTCTTTCTACCATTGTTGGTAATTTTTTTTCTTTTCTCTGTTTCAAAAAATGAATTTATTTATAGTTCTGTTTAGGATAGTTTTTTTCTAGCAGGTTGTTTGTTACTTCTTTGCTTCTTGTTTTGAGTTAAAATGTGAGACAAACCCTCTTGCCTTAAAAAATGTGTTTCCTGTGGGCACAAGCTGCCTAACTTAGATGCTCACTGGAAATGCATGCACTGTCTGAGTTTGGCACACCTTGATGTGGACTATGCGATCTGCTCTGTTTTTAACTCCAGGGCCCTGATAGATTGCAGGAACAAATTTGTTTTGCAAATTATTTTGCCATCTACATCTTCTTCAGTGGCTAACAAATTAGTTTTGCACATTCTTTTGCTGTCTACATCTTCTTCAGTGGCTGGGGCTAAAACCTCTTCTAAAAAGTCAGAGAAAAGCAAAACTGATACTTTGACTAATTTAAAGGAGTGCTGGAGATCTATTCTTGGCATGAACTTTGGCTCTTTCGGCAGAGCCTCCTACTGAGATTCATAAAAAGTTGGATCCATCAGTTTAAAAACCTAAGTCTTCTTGGATCCATACTCCTCGTCGTCTGTAAGATCCGATTCCATCCAGGCTTCTGTCTCCCTTCTTAGAAGCTTCACCTCGAAGACACTCTAGCCTCCTTCCATCATGTCCTCTTTCGTTCTTCCGGAAGTCTGGTATCTCCTTCTCTATTCCAAACCTTTGGTTTTGGAGCCATTGGATCCAAGATCCCTGGGAGTATCTACTTCGGATCCAAAGACTGTTTGTTCTTTGACTCAGATGGTTACCCTGAGCTGAAAGGCACCAAGTATTTCAGAGCCAGAGAACTATCAGAGTCAAAGCTTCGGCGATGGATCCAGGGGTTTGGAGTCAACTCTGAAACTTTCGGAGCTGTGTGTTAGACTCGGAGCCTCTGCGCTGGGTAGCTGAGGTCTGACTCTTTCCTCGGATGCAGCACTGGTGATGTTGCAGGAGCCAATGATTCAAGAGGTCCCAGCATCAGAGCTGTCAATTTCTGTTTCCCCAAGGCATTCTGAATTTGAGGTTGTGGAGAGGGTTTTTTCCTTGGCTAAAGAAGAGACATCCGTGTTCCCCTCAGAACAGACAACCCTCCTTCATACTGTACTTTGCTCTGAGCCTCGACCATCTCTTCCACTGGGACAGCCAATCCAAGTGAGCTTCCAGCAGGACATTGTTGTCTGTTCTGACAGTTCTCCAGAACTCCTCTACTTTGAGGAAGTCTCTCAAAAGAGGATGTGTAAGAGCAAGCATTTTAACCCCCCCCCCCCCAGGAATCACTCACAGAGGACACTGACTTTGATGAAGGGGAGGGATCCCCCACATCACTACTTGATGATGTCTCTTATGGAGACATTCTAGCTCCTGAAACAAAAAGCTGGTTGGTCTTCCAACACCCCCTCCCAGGAGGAATCAGTGTTCCTGGAGGCTTTTGGGTCTGACCCGCCTACTTCTTGGGTGCCCCTCCCTTCAGCTGATGAGCTGATTGACCTGGTCTCTAGGCAGGTGTGGAAGGCGCCTGACACTGTTGAACCAATACCCAAAAGACCAGATAAAATTCTAGCCACCCCTCCCCAAAGACCATGGACACTGGAGCAAGGGAGTACCATTTGATGCCATGGTTGTAGCAGCAGCTACCAAAAAGGAATTAGCAGAAGAGAGTTCTTCTGTCTATCCCCCTAATAGAGAGTCTAGGGAGTTGGACAGATTTGGGAAGCATGTTTGTGCTTCTGTGACATGTACTCTTTCGTCACTGAATTACTTGGCACATTTTTTAGAGGCTGCAGAGAGATTTGATCAAGGAGCTTACCATATCTCTTTCTGGGTACATGTCCTCTGAGGATAGAAATAGAATCACCTTGCAACTGGCCACCCTCCATTTTATCTCAAATCCGTCCATGAGGCTGATCTTCCATGCTAGAGAAGGTACCTCACCGCAGTGGGTCCAACCGTAGCAATCAAAAGATGTGCCTGGATGCTCTTAGTGATTCTGCAGAAACATTTAAGTCTTTGTTCTTTAGTGCAGCCTTTGATGGATCTTCTTGTTTGGCCTCAAGGTTAAGGATATGCTGTCCAAGTGTGAACATGAGGGAAGGACCCTCTCTGCCTTGGATGTACATTTCTCTACTCCTCAGAAGCCCTTCTGTAGGACTCTTGAGGTGGTAGAAAGATGTAGTTTAAGAAATACTAGGGCCCTTTTCAGGATTCGCATGGAGACAGTTACCCCAGGGGCAAAGAGGGAGACTCAAATGACAGACGCCGTCCTCACGGCAGAGGTGGTCCGCAGAACCAGGGCTTTAGAGATTTTTTTCTCACATAGGCCCTATCAGCATTCCTGAAGGGAGACCCAAATGTCTCTCTCTGGAAGCAGTCTAGGGTCATTTATCCCTGCACCAGAGAGATTGGGTAGCTATCACAAAAATTTCCTGGGTGCAGACGATCATATCCAGAGGTTATACCATACCATTTTCCCTAACCCCTCCCACATTTGTAAAGAAAATCCCTGATGTTCCACCCAGTCCGAGGGATGCAGCATCTCTAGAAATAAGAAAGCTGATAGAAAAGAGTCATCCAGGAGGTCCCCACAGACCAGAGAGAGTCCTGAACGTATTCAGGATTCCTCTTTGTGCCAAAAAAGACAGTGGACTTGAGACTAATTCTGGATCTCAGCAAGTTAAACCAGTTTGTTCAGTATACAAAGTTTTAGATGATCACAGTTCAGTCCATTTTGACTCTGTTGCAAAAAGATGATTGGATGTGCTCAGTAGATCTTCAGGATGTGTACTATCACATCAAAATGAGTAGGAGCTCTAGGTGATATCTACGCTTCCAGCTGGGAGATAGTCATTAGCAGTTTAGAGCATTGACCTTTGGTCTCAGCACAGCTCCCAGGGTGTTCACAAATTGCATGGCAATAGTTGCAGCAACTTAAGACTGCTGGGATTCCGGGTATTTCCTTATCTAGACAACTGGCCCCTTACTGGTCAAACCAGGCATTCACTACTACTGACAAGGGACTACTTGCTTCAGTTGTGTTCTCATCTAGGAATAACAGTCAACTACAGCTTGTCTTAACTCATCCCAACACAGTGTCTGGAGTTCATAGGTAGTCATTTAGACACAGTTAGTCAGATAGCCTCTCTTCCCTCCACTTGAATAAACACACTGCAGTCCCAAGTCGAGAACGTGATCCAGAATTCATCTCTTCCAGCTCGACTGATACTGCAGGCTTTGGGTTCCATGCCAGCAGCTATCACCCTTGTTCTGTTGAACAGATTCCAAATGAGAATCCTTCAGTGGACTGTCAACTCAGTGGTCCATTCTCCAATAGGCATTATCCATGCCAGTCAAGATCACTTAAGAGTACAAAATATATCTTCTTTGGTGGAATCATTTGAACCAGCTCGGCGAAGTCTGTACCTTTGTTCTTCTCCTACCCAAGGCCACCGTGACTATGGATGCCTCCAAGCTCTGTTGGTGGGGGGCACTACGCAGGAAGGACTGTCCAAGGTGCGTTGCCCCCCCCCCCCCAGAGAGGCCAGGATGCATATCAGTGTCATGGAGATGAGAGCTGTCCCCCTAGCATTGCAGGCCTTTCAAGACATTTACCCATCTGGGACAACTGCAGTACAGATAGTCAACATGTTAATAGTGTGTTATCTCAACAAACAAGGGGGAGCCAAATCTTACAGTCTTTGTTGAGAAACTATAAGAGTATGGCAATGGGTGATCTCTTCCAGTCGCTTTCTAACTGCAGTGTACATTCTGGGGAAAACCAGCGTGATAGTAGACAAGCTAATCAGGCCCATTCTAATACCTCATGAGTGGTCTCTTAGTGTCTGTGTGGTGGAGAGAATTTTCTGTCAATGCAGTAAGCCATGCTACGCGCTACGCTCTATTTGCTCTCCTCTCAACAACAAGTGCAACAGGTTCTTTGCTCTGATTCCTTCATCAGCGGAGTCACTGAGAGATGCTTTAGTTCACGATTGGCCCTCCAGTCTCCTTTACATGTTTCCACCCTTGCCACTAATTCTCATATTTTTATAGAAAGTTGAAGTGAAGAGCACAGTTATCCTCATTACACCTTTTTGACATTTTCAAATTTGGTTCCCATTCCTCTGGCCTCATCATCTACGTCCATCCTGGATTCTGGATCCACTTATCCGACAGGAATGACGTATTGTGACATTACAGGCCTCAAGTTGACTGCAGGGTTTCTCCAGTTCCATTGATTGCTGAACAGCCCATGCTGTCCTCCTCAATCCATCACATTTTGTTGTCTTCCGGTAAGGCTTCTACTAGAAAGACAAGACTAAACAGAGGAGATTGTCTTTTGCATCCTTAGCAAAGATCTGGACCCTTTTTCAGCACATGTGCCGGTGAGCCTTGAGATTTTAGCTTCAGTAGTCAATGAAGGAGCTAGTTTCTCGAGTACTGGGTTCAGTTGCCTGTCATTTCTAATTTCCACCTGGGCGAAAATAACTCTTCTTTAGCTTCTTCTAAACTGTGCAAGGCCTTTCTCAAGGGAGCCTTTTTACTTAGACCTTCATTAAAAGATTCCATTCCCCCTTGGGATTTAAATATAATGGCTCAGGCCTTAACACGTTTGAACCTTCAGCCAAAACAGACCTTATATTTTTTTCTTGGAAAATCATTTTTCTAGTGGCTGTTACATCATCTAGAAGAGTATTCAACCTCCAGGCTGTATCATGAAAGCCTGCTTACCTGCTTTTTCACAAAAACAGGGTGTCATTGCGAAACCCGTCTTTTTTGCCTAAGGTAGTTTCTGAGTCATTAATCTCCTGGTCTTATTTCCCAACTTTTCAAACAAAGGGGAGGGTGTGTTACATTGTTTGGACGTACATAGACAGCTTCGTTTTTACCTTCATAGAACCAAAGACTTTAGGAAATCTGACCAGTTGTTTGTTTCCTTTTCTACTACCAGGTTAGGCAAGCCAGTATCTAAAGTTACACTGGCCTAGTGTTGACTGATTGTATAATCTTTATCTACGATAAATTAAGATTATCTTTACCAAAACCTCCTAGAGCTCATTCCATGAGGTCTGTGTCAGTTTCTTCAGTTTTTTTTGGTTCAGAGCCTCTTTAGATGATATTTGTGTAGCTTCAGCTTGGGCTAATTCCAACATTTTCATTGCTCGTTATAAGTTGGATTTAATTTCAAGGAACAGAGTGGCATTTGGCTCTGCAGTGCTCCAGAACATCTTTTCATAAGGGCCTCTCAAGGTTACAGTAGCTGAGGACTCTAGTCCATCAGCTGAGGAATGAATAAAAATGGTAACATCAGATAAAAAAGTTATGTACTCATTGTAACATTGTGTCTGTGTTGTCCATTTTCATTCTTTCTCAGTCCACAGTCCATGGTAGAGTCTAAGATATTGGTGCAGAGCTGAGCAGACCACCTAGAATATCTGTTGGTGATGTCCCAAGTGGATATTTCTTAACATGGAAAAAGACAAATATCTGCCATAGCAGGTAAATGCTTGGTGTAGTAAAACCTACAATTATGCTAACTTTCTGCAATTACATTGGCCTTCAGTTCCAGAGGCCACTGATACAAGGTATGCTACCTCTTATTTACCACTTCTATATTAAGTAGTAGTGTTTTATTTACTGGACTTTAGCTGTTAGAGAATGGATTTACTTAGTTTGTATGATTCATTTTTTGTATTTTCACAGGTGCTGTGTTAACTGGGTCCAACACCATGGACATACACCCTCATTCTGGGGGACTGTCTAGCTCTAATAACAGTGTCAGCTATATCCCAGCATAGTCAGGGGCCATGCTGTTCATGTTGGACATGGGAAATGTGATGTTCACATCCCCGCAGCATTCAGCGGACATAGCTTTTGTGCCTGTGCACTCCAGTCCACAACCCCAGAATGACAAACAAGGACAGGATGATGCAGCTAGATCTACCCAGCAAGGGATGTCTTCACTTGCAGCACACTTCTTATTAGTTTCTGTAAGCTCCGTAGAGCAAGAGGAAGACATTGGAGGACATCATGCCTGTGACTGAGCATGCCATGGGAGCTGTCTGCCCAAGCTAGGTGTGCCCATGGCCATGACCCATCGTTTCTGCAGAGCCATAATATAGGGACAAGCAGACACCAACACATGCATTGCTGAAGTGGTAGGGATAGTATATGGTCTGCATGATGACCATAGTGAATGCATGGTCCATGAGCAACATCATGGACATGTAGCATAAGGACTTTGCACACAGATGGTCCTCCTGTGCAGCCAGACATCATGACCAACCCTCCTCAGTCTCTGGTGGGAAGGGCCACCATGGAAGAGGCAGGTCATGGTCAGGTATATATAATGCCACCATGTCCATTCTGCCATCCATTGTTGAGTGAGGTATGTTTCAGGATGGACTTCCATGAAGGCTTGGTGTTAGTGCTGATTCCACCAATGCCATAGGCTACCTTTTTTGTTTGCAAAGCCACCAACACATACTTTGCTGAGCTGGTAGGGCTGGTATGTGGTCTGCATGATGATCAGAGGGAATGCATGGTCCACGAACAACATCATGGACATGTAGCATAAGGAATTTACACACAGATGGTGCCCCCTGCACATCCAGACATCATGACCATCCCTCCTCACTTAATGATAGGGAGGGCCACAGTGGAAGGGGGAAGGTCATGGTCAGGTATATATAATGCCACCATTTCCATTCTGCCGTCCAGTGTTGAGGGAGGTATGTTGCAGTGTGGACTTCAATGAAGGATGGCTGTTAGTGCTGAGACCACCCATACCATGGGCTTCTTTTGGTCACAGAGCCATGAGGTAGGCCATTGTTCTCTGTTATGGAGCACTCTGTCCTCTTAGTGTGGTGTGGATTATTTCTCTGACCCCCCCCAGGTGTCTTGTGCTGTCTAAGCATATATCTCCTGAGGCTTCTTCGACTTTTCCACCACATTTTGGCAGTGTTGCAACATCTTCTAGGGTTGTGTCTCACCAAACACGCATTCAGATGTCTGAACTGCCCACAAGTAGGTACTTACATAGCAACGGATGCAGCACTTCCTTCATGACCAGTCTGTGTCAGTCTCACAACCAGCCTTAACACACAGACGCAGCAAAAAAGTCTTCAAACACTGTTCTGTATAATGCTTTGTTGTGGACTATGGTTATGAACCAGATGCTGCTTGTTAGTCATTATCGTGGCGTAATGTTCCCGCCTCTATCTGGCATAGTTTTGCCCTGCGGCCAACTCCCCAACGGGCTCCTCATCTGGCACTTCCTTCACTTCTGAATATGGGGCTTCCTCCTCCTAAATGTGTTTGCCCTATGGTTCCCTAGTGAAGTGTCAGCACTTGAAATGCAGAGTGCAGAGAATCTAGGGAAAAAAATGACTGAAACCCCATAGAATAGCGAATCTCAAAAATCACTCTTCTCCTTAAAACTTCTTTTTTAAGAGGGGCAAGCCCCTCAAACCCCCCATGGGGGGGGGGCAAATACTACCCACCCACCCACTCAAAACACACACACACACATATATATATATATATATATATATATATATATATATATATATGTATATATATATATATATATCAACTCTGAGTTCACCATACCTTGATGAAAAGGGAATATTATGAGAAATGGCATCTTGGACTTAGTATATGTAAGTCTGTTCTTTTTGCGATTTAGTCTCCATATTTCATGGCTCGCTGTAGTGGTTCCTGATATTTCAAATGGTTACACTGCCCTATAGTAGCTGCTTGTGTACAGTGATGATGATGATGATGTATAATAAAGCACTTACTGCAAGTATCTTACTGCATGTGGCAGGGTCATAACACAAGGCACCCCCATGTACATTGAGACAGTGGAAACAGGACTTCACTAGGCAAAACATGTTTTCAACCTTGACACAAATATGTGCTAGGGCATTGTTGAACCCATTTTCTACGATGGAATGAGAATTTCTGATAGGTGTCATTAGACATGGCTGTGGGACACATAAGGCATCACCCAATAAGATGTCGTTGGGTAAAATCACCCCAACGTAAACCATTAATAATATGTTGCATGTGTACCATATGTGAGAATCATGGGTGTTGCCTGAGTGGCTTGCAGAAGCATTGTGTATTATACTATGAGCATTACAGATTAACTGGCAGTTGATAGAATGGAATGCCTTATGGTAGATATATCTTCCCTGTTCCCCAAGTGGGGCCTTTATTTTAGGATGGATGCAGTCTGTAGACTTAGTACTGCAGCAAAATGTTCTATACCATAAAGAACCTCTGTGGTGTTGGCACATTCCTCTCTGTGCTCTTCTGCATGGCATAGTATGGCATCAGGGAACTGATAGAGTATTCTAGAAGCATATGCCTGAGATACACCTACAGAGTCCCATGTTATTTGCTGAAAGGTCACTGTAGCTATTATGCTGAAAGCCACACAAACCTTGATGTCCACAGGGATAAGTACACAACACATTCCATGGTACTGCATATGATGCTGACACATCTCAGCCAATTTTTGCGTGGTGCCTCTGCCCACTCGGTAGCAGTCCACAATTTACTATACTGAGAGAAACAATTAGCAAAACCCATAACTGCTGGCAGCAAGTATGGCCTCTTGCGTCTATAGATTTACTAGTGCGACGACTACCCTGTTCATGCTTTTGTGGTCTGTCTCCTGTAACTCCACATTTTAACTGTAGTCAACAACTTTGGAGTTAGCATTTCTCATCGCAAAATATGTTTCTGAATTACTTCACTGTTTGTTTACCATTGTTTGCATCCACAGTTGCCCTCATTTTAATACTGTTGTTCATTACCATGTCATTATAAAACACTTTGCATATTGTGCAGGCTGTGGAATGTCTCTGGATCCCCCCACTGTTCTCAGAATCACATCCACCTTGTGTATGGTCGCTCTTTGTTCTGAATCACTTCCTGCAATATGAAAAATGTTTCTGAATTCAGTTCATTGACTTATGCAGTCTTGAACAATTTTGTAGCCATTTTTATTTTATGACTGCTGTTGGGGCACTGTTATAAAGAATTAGTTTTTGTGCCTAGGCAAAGATCATGTACATTGCATGAACATCCCATCATAATAGTTTATTTGTAATGTGCAATGAAAGAATTAACACAAGCTTCATAAACAGAACAGCATTGTGAAATTTAGAAAAATGCAACAAAACATTCTGTAACTCCTTGGGTTAGTGAGATCAACCAACCATATTTTTAGAATGAACATTGGAGTGTACCTTCTGTCAGACCCTAGCAGTATCCAGATCCATATGTTCAAACCGCTGTTGGCTGTCTGATTTCTTTTTTCCAGTCTTCATATCTTCATTGGAGCAGTTGTAACAGCAGACGTTCATTTTTTTTAGATTTCTTCCCTGTTGAATTGGTCTGGTGATTTTTCACTAAAGCTGTTATTGTTCCTGAGAAGGTTAATACTAGTATTATGCCTGCAGTAGTGCTAAAGTAAGTGGCTGGCAGCTATAGTAAAAGCAGTAGGGGCATGTCTCCCGTCTTCGTTTAGTCTCACAGTTGAGAAGCCATTAGTCAGTCCTCAGTGTTTCTGAAGCAGACTTTCCACCGAGTGATGTTTCTCTCATTTTTTTTTCCGTTTTTTCGTGTCTGAGCAAAGGTTTATCTTGTTTTTTCCATCTCTGTCTGCTGCAAGGGTGTGTCCTCCCTGCTGTATATGTAAACAAGTATGTTTAAAGTAGCCAAGTTACCACATAACAGTACCACATTTATTTATGTATTTATTTATTTTCTAGACCTAAGCATGATAGGAGTCTTGCAGTTTGAGACAGACGTTTAATAAGCCTACAAGAATCAGGACCGTTAAAACTTTATCTTCTTATCTTATGGAAAAGAGACTGAAAAAGTTTTAAAATTATATTAAAAAAATCAGAGAATTCAATGTAAGAATATTCTTTGCTTGCCATGAAGGTAAAGGGAAGAACATGAGAAACACAAATGACTGCTTCAGAAAAATTGATAACATACATCATTTCCTGTTTCTTCTGATAATAGAACATTAGCTTTGATAGCTCCCAGAACATTATTGATTGAACCCAGTCCTAAAGCTCCCCAACTACCATCACCTCCAGATGGGACTCATCTAAATTGGTCCACCTTTTATCCTGAGATGTGATGTGTAATTTCTCTGTTCTGGCAGGCTAGACAGCAGTTACCCGGAGCTGTGAAAAATAAAAAAAAAACTTTGGTGTGACAAAAGGAGCTTCAAACTAAACAAGTATATCAGTGTATTGCTTTACTTGTTCATTTTAAACTTTTGCTACATTTAAGCAGGCACTAAATTGTATTGTAAATTGTAATTGTAAATTGCATTGTACTAAATACCACAAATTCAATACTGAGATTGATAAATTGTGTCACTGGTGCTCTGCAGTCTCTACCTTAGAGCTGTTGTTGTTGAGACAAGGCAAACCAAACAAGAAGCACTGCAGGCATGGAATGGAAGACAGTTGCTGTTGTAGGTGTAAATGATTTAATGGAAACTGTAATAAAACTGTACGATACAGGTCATTTGAAAAGAGCACTACAATTTGTCAACAGTTAGTGTCGTACACTTAGTAGTGAATTATTTGTTGTAAATGTTGACAATAATGTTTATCATTCTCACTGTTGCAGTAGCCTTTTGGCTGTACTGGTTGTATTGTTTCTTGGATACAATAACCTGCCAGTTTCACAGGGCTCTGGCTTCCTCCTACACCTTCACTCTGACTGCTGATTGGAGCTCAGATGAGGGAAATCAGCATTCAGAGTGCAGAAATTTTCAGTACTTTCTTGTCACCTCTTGAAGTAGCATCCCTGAGGTTCTGCAGGTGCAGCAGGCAACCGTGAAGCTTCATTTCTGTCAAGTAAGTCCCCACAGGGGAGCCCTTCCACATAGAATTTGTTGTACGTTTTAAGAAAATATTATTTATTTTGTGAACAAAAGCTATATCTGATGTTGCTTTTTTCATCTTTCTTAACGTATGGTTATTGGATCTGACCTGGATCTGAGGCTGTCATCTCAGATTCTTCGGCCCTGATGCTCTGCCTCCTCTGTCTATAATACATTGTTCTCACTGATTCTTATAAGATCTTTTCTACTTTTGCATCCAGATGTGGTCTCCAAAACTCCTTCAGTTGCAGTAAGTGTGTTTTTTCCTTATTCTCAGAGTTGCTCTTTGCAGTTTCTAACTTTTGATTCTAAATAGTAGATAACTGTGATTTAGATCTTGCAGTATTTGAGATTTCCTCCCTTTTTCTGTTTTGCTTGTCGGTTTCCTGTCAGTAGCTTTGCTGACTTTTTTCCTGTCAGCCTCACACTTTAGATTTCTAAAAAAAAAAGTTCAAGTAGATTATACATTATTGCTATCCTTAGAGACAGTGTAATTCTTTTCTGGATGGTTGATAGTTGTTCATCCTTTTCTGCATGTGTGTGTTTGTGTGTGTGTGCGTGGATGTTCACATGAGCACTTGTGCTTTTTTGACTTGTGGTCCAGTTATGAAGAAGCAGGCTTTGGACTTCAAGATGTGTGATGGGTGCTGGAGTAAGCTGTCCCCCCAAGTAGGTGTGTTCATCTAGATAATGAGTGTCAGTAGTGCTCTGCTTTTGGGTTGAGAGCCCTCAATCGTCATAGGGCTAAATTAGTCTTAAAAGGTCTTCTGCCACCACTATCCACTTCATCTTCCATTCTTTCTTCTGCCTCTCCCATGAAAAAGCAAGGAAAGAAGAAGCAAGACAGAGATAAGAAGAAGGAGAGAAAGGACGATAGAAAACAGTGAAAAGGACAAGCCTAAAGCTAAAGAGAGAGACAGGATGTTCCTGTTCCTCGATGGAAGGGCAGCTGGATCTGAAGATCTACAGGTCTCTGCCACCTCCAGCTGTTACTCAAAGTGTGCCTTTGGTGACCCCTTGGCATTAATCACCTTCTGCCATGGATCCAGACTCGTAGTTTTCACACTCCCTTAATGTGAGTATTATTTATTAAATTAGTACTTGAGACATAGCCACACATACATTAAAAGAAAAGAAATCAAACCATAATTTTTTTTCATTTACATGTATTATATATTACATTATGTTTTCTTTCTTTACACAACTCTTATTTAGTCCAGCATTACATAAAATGCTCAATTCTTGCCTTTCTTTAAACCTCGCTCCTCCACCTGAACATTATTATGCATGTATTGTTCCCACAAATTTCATTTATTTTTTGTAATTTTCTCCTTCCCTTTTCTTAAAATCCAATTTCCAGTTCTTTCAATACTTAAAATATAGTTGGTTTAGAGTTTGACTCCCATTTTCTAGCAGCAGTGTTTTTTTTTTTTTTGGCAGCCAGTTGAATTAAACTTAATAAGGCCTTACTATGACTAGGCAGTTCAGATCCTGTGTCCCACCTCAAAAGATTGATTTCCTTAGTTGCAGCCATTTGATCCCCCTATTTCTGACAGAGTATTCTGTAGGGGATTTTTAAAATCTGCCAGCTCATTACAGTCCCAAAAAGCTTGATCCCAGTTACCACTTTCTTTCCTATCACACCTCCAACATTTGCTATTTACTTGAGGAAAATTTCTTTGAAGTCTTCTTAGGGTATAAAAATTCATACACAAACACTTCCAAGCAAAAATCCTAAACCTTCTGGACTTTGTTGCATGCTTGGGAACTATGCATATCTCCTCCCACTGTCACCTTGCAAATTGCTTTTTCAGTCTCTCTTCCCAATCTTTTCTAACCTTCTTTTTCTAACCAAGTCTGATTCTCATAGTTTACATACAATGTTTTGTGTTCCCTATTAATTATCCATATTTTTGGAAGTTTCTGTTTGAGATTCCCCTAAAAACTCTCTACCAGAGTAGGACTTTCACTTAGGATTCCTGTATCCCTTTCTGTTTGCATATAATCTCTGATATCAGTCCTTGGTAGGGAAGGCAGTCTCTAGCCTACAGTCCAAAAGTTTTCTTGGCCTCATCCACCCCTGTTAACTGTACCTCTATAGTTCTTTGCTCCCAGTACTGTGGTTCCTTTTCAGTTTTCTCCAATAAATTCCAGCCCTTCTCTTGCCTATTTTCTGTACCCCTACTTGCAGTCATTTGTGTTGTCAGAATTTCCTTTCTCAGTTCCCGTGTTAGATTAGTTCTTAGAATACTTTCTGAAACTTTTTGAATAAAATATTTTGTGTTGTTGTTATTCTCTTAAGGATCTGCATCCAAAATCCCACACACTCCACTTTTTTCTTGAACTCCCCCACTTCATCATCATCCCTTTTTCACTATGAATTATAACTTTATGCTTGTGTTATGTATATGAGCCTTAGCTATGTAGCTTTGAAATATACCTTCAAATCAGGTAATCCTAATCCACCTTGTTCTGTTGGGAGGATCAAGTTATCCCACTTAACTCTTGCCCTTTTCTCTTCTCTTATAAATTCCTTCAACTCTTTATTAATTGTTGTCCATAAGTTCTCCACTGGTTGATAAAAATATGCCTGATCGGGTCTATATTACATCACCGAATGCTTAAAAAGCGAACGGTGATTAATTGACCCTATGTAAGCGAAAGCTTATATTGTGGAACTGTCAAAACAGTGATTTTTTTTCCAAGGGAAAAAAAATCGCTGTTCCAACAAAAGAAAAAAAAAAAAAAAAAAAAAAAAAAATAAATCACTTTAAAACATTACATTAAGTGGGGGGGCTTCACCCCCCCACCCCCCTACTTAAATATACCAACTCAGAGACCGTACTACAGTGCTGAAAATGGCAAAGTAACGAAGCAGCCAAGTGAATCCCAGGGAAAGAATTCGCTTAAAAGACGCTTTGAAATTTTGCCTTTTCAGTCTTTTATGTTCGACCAATACGCATTTGAAAGAATGCGTCTTCGGTCTTGTAATAGGAACCTGCCTGATCTATTTATAAAAATAAAGGGAATATAAACATTTTCACTGCTTGTATCTTGCCATCAGTATCCATAAACATGAGCTTTCAGTTTCTCAGTTTTTGTATTCTAAGGGAAAAAGAAAAAGGGAGAGAAGTTCTGAAGCCGAAGGACCCTGTTGTCAAAAGTAAAACTCTTCAGAAGGGCATAGAGAAACACAGAAAATGGTTCCCGAACCCCACAGCCTCTGCTAGTCCGGTGCCACAAAATTGCAAAGTGTTCAGATCTGAAGTCTGGAATTTGTTCTCCGTCTCCACCCCAACTCTTTTTGCCAGAGCCGGTTAGTCCTTGAATTCATTCTCCCATTTCACAACAATGATCTAGGGCATCTTCAGTTGCTTCTTCCAGATCTGCCTGTTCTTCAAGGAGTCTTACTGAAGCCAACAATGGCAGAATGATGCTAAGGTTCCCTTCGATGCAGATACAGTTGGGGGTCCTTTTGACTCTGTTCGCTCAAGCAAAGTCAGGAACATTTCCATTGACCATTCCCCTTACAACTCCATTGCAGTTCCACCCTTCTGAACCGAAGCCGTCGGATCCAAGTATCTCTAGAGCGCCTGTGTCAACTTTGACAATACCCTCTGTTTTGGCCTCGACTATCACCCAGTCTCTGCCAACTGTAACTTTGTTAGATTGAGATGAGAATTGGAGTTGAGGCTTCAGAGCTGGTTTTCAGGGAGAGGGGTTGGCTTTGGAAGTGTAGGAGCCGTCCCTTCATCTTGGAGCTTCGTCTCTTGATAGCTTGGCTCTGATGTTGGCCTAGGATCAGGGAAGAGTTGGAGCTTCGGGGTCATTGTCTGTCCCACTTTTTAGAGAGACTTCCCCAGCTCCAATTTCCTCCACAGCTTTTGAGGCTGTCCAGTGGGTCCTCTTGAGGTCGAGAGAAGTGGTGCCTCCATCTTATTCGGACCAGACCCAGCATCAAATATATTCTGCTCTGGAATCTGCTCCTTCTCATCGACAGGGATAGCCAGCTTCCAAGATCCTTTTGGGAAGTTGTGTCCTGGAGCTCCCAGTGTGATTCAGACCTGTCACTAGATGTTCCCTAATGACTGATGCACAGAAACCAGACTTACAAATGGAAGCATTTGGGTTCATCTCCAGGATCCATCACAGAAGACACAGATTTGGATGAAGGAGAGGGTTCCTGTAAAAACCCATTCAGAGAAGTCTCTTTTGGCAAAATCCTAGAATTGGTGAAACAAAGAGGGGAATGGTCCACAGACATGCCTTCCCAGAAGAATACATGTTCCCGAAGGCTTATGGAATTGTCTGTTCCACTACCTGGGTGGTTCCTCCCCCTGATGCTGTCATTGACTTGGTAGCGCAGCTGGTTTGGAAAGAGCCAAAGAGTCTTATACAGCAGAGCCAATACCTAAGCTGTATCAAAAAATAGAGCTCATTGGAGTAGAGGTCCCCCTGTAGATACCCTGGTCATAGCAGCAGCCACGAAGAAGGAACACTTTCAAGGCAACACATCTTTCCATCCCCCTAATAGGGAAGCCAGGGTTTTGGACAGATTTGGAAAATGGACATACGCTTCAGCAATCTTTTACCTGAGAGTGCTGAATTACCTTGGTCACATCATTTGATTCCAAAAAGAATTGACCAAGGAGATTAGCAGTTCTTTTTTAGGTAATTTGCCCGTGGATATCAGAAGACTCTATCTTACCTTCTGTCTCTAATGTTTCCATGTGCTTGCTTTTACATGCAGCCGATGGGGCAATCAGAACAGCAGGTACCAGCATAGCCATATGCTGCCATGCCTGAATTTGGTTGTCTGATTTTTGCGGAAGGCTTTAAGACATCCTTTATCACTGTCTACTTTGATGGTACCAACTTGTTAAGTCTGAAGGTTAAAGAAACACATACTAGAGGGGCCAAGATGGTGAGACCTTTCTGCCAAAGGAATCATTTTCTCTACTCCTCAGAGGACCTTCTTTAGGAATTAGTGAGGAAGGGAGAAGATGTTGTTGTGGAAATCACAGGGTTCTAACCGGGACCTTTTTCAGAAAGATCCCACTGTGACAGAGGTGGGAGTAATTTCAATGGATGTCACCTAGGAACAGAGGCAGTCTGCAAAACCAAGGATTTTGGAGGCCCTTTTCCTGAGAAGTCCTTCCATTGCCCCTCAGAGTTTGCCAGACTGCTGCAGTCTAGGAGCATTCGGGAGTGCTTATCCTTACACCCTCAAACCTGGCTGGCCTTCTTGGCTGTTAAGAATAATAACCAGAGGATACTCACTTTCATTTTTAACAATGCCTCAGGTAAAATACAGGATTCCTTTACTGTCACCCAGTCAGTTGGAGTCCATAACAGTAGAAGTTGAAAAGCTGTTGGAAAAAAAGAGTCACTCAGCAGGTTCCACCAGACCAGCTAGGATCCTTTGTCTACGCTAAGGTTATTTTTAGTTCCAAAAAAGACAGGGAACCTAAGGCCAATATTGGATCCAAGTCATTTAAACCAATATGCAAAGCAGACATAATTCTGAATGGTCATGCTTAAGTACATTTTACCTCTACCCAAAAAGGAAGGCTGGATGTGCTTGATAGAGCTCCAGGTTGTCTATCATGTAAAGATACACAGGTGGTCTTGGATATTTCTCTGTTTCAGGCTGGGAGCCAATCACTTCCAGTTCAGAGCCGTTCCCTTTGAACTCACCACAGCCCTCCAGGTGTTTACCAAATGCAACACAGCAGTGACAGCCTACCTCAGACTGCAGGGCTCCACGTGTTCCCATACCTTGATGATTGGCTCCTAACTGATCTGACCAGGGTTCTGTTAATTCCCAGTGGGACCTCTCAGTCCAGTTACTTCACAGCTTGGTGATTATGGTAAATCTACAGAAGAGCAACGTATTACCAGCTCAGAGCTTAGAATTTATCAGATTTCACCTGAACACCACAACACATGTCCACCTTGCAACAACAACAGGATTCAGTATATCCGACAATCAGCAATACAAGTCCTTTCCAGTCCCATTTCCACCAGCATGGCTAAATCTAAAACTTCTGGGTCTTATGGCATCAGCCATCATTCTAGTTCCTATGTTCAGATTTTATATGAGGGTTCTTCACTGGACTCTCTGTCCATGGTCCCAACTTTGTCACCCCCTCAACATGCCGATCAGGCTGACCTCGGTATGCAGATTCCTCATCAAATGGTGGATCCCTTACATAGCCTTATTGACATGTCATCCATTCTCTCCATTTCCTCCTACAGCAGCAGTTACCATGGACACTTCCCTTTTAGGGTGGGGGGGCCATTATGAGGCGAAGATGATTCAAGGTTCTTGAACACACTTAGAGACCAGCCTTCACATCACTGTCCTGGAAATAAGAATAACCCTTTTGGTATTGCAGGCATTTCAAGACTCTCTTCCAGTGGGTATAATTTCAGTTCAGATGGACAATATGTTAGTGGTCTGGTACATCAACAAGCAGGAGAGAATCTGGTTTTACCCATTATATCAAGAGGCTATGAGGGTTTGGCAATGGGCAGTGTGTTCCCTCCACTTTCTGCTGGCAGTACATATCCCGGGGACTCCCAGTGTTTTAGCAGACAAATTGAACAGGCACATTATTTTGCATAACAAGTGTCCCCTCACTCTAAGAGTGGTGAACGAAATCTTCCATTGCTGGCACCAGCCTTGCTGTGACCTGTTTGTTTCCTACCTGAAAAATAAGTGCAGCAGTTATTTTGGCCTAATCGCTCCACAGAATTAGTCACCAAGGGACTTCCAGATCTACATTTGCCCCCCCGGACTCCTTTATGCCTTCCCTCTTTTTCCTCTGATTACAAAATTCATTCAGAAAGCCAGATGATGCAAGGACAAAGTGATCCTCATTGCCCCTTACTGGCCTTGACAAGTTTGGTTTCCAAACCTTGGGTCTGACCGTCTTGGTCCACCCTGGACATTGCCCTGTAGGTCCTGCCTTATCTCCCATCATTCCAGGCATCCTGTCCTTGACTTGGAGACCCTGAAGTTAACCACTGGATTACTCCATTTCTTAGGATGGCCAGGGTCACCAGGTTTTCAGAAAATGTAGTTCATATGCTTTCTGCCTCACAAACGTCTAGTACCAGATGAGTGTACCAAAGCAAATGGAAAATATTTTATTTTTGGACAATGGGGAAGGTTTGGATCTTTTCTCTGCACCCCTTCTCTCTTTTTTAAAATTCCTGTCTGAATTATTCAGAAAAGGTTCTAGTTTCTCTACAATCAGAGTTCAACTGGCAGCCATTTCTAATTTTCGTATTGGCCATACAAGACTCCAATAGCTCCATTAAAGGTTTCTGTGGATCTAAAGTTCTTGACAGGGAAGACATTTTTGGTGGTAGCTACTTCTGCTTAGAGAATTTCAGAACTACAGGCTCTTTCATTTAAACCACAATATTTAGTCTTTCACAAGGGCAGGGTCTTCCTGAAACCATAGCCGTCTTTCCTTTCTAGTATCATCACCCACCAACAACAGTGTTATTTTCTTACCTTCCTTTTACTTCTTATCCATATTTGTTTTTCTTTGATTTCTACCCTATTTTAAACTCCATTTTCATTTTATCCTAGTCACTAGTTGTCCCTTCTGTAGAAAGTTATATCTTCCCTCATACGCCTGAATAATTTCAGCTACCCATTTCTTAAATTCCTCTCTTTTTAACAGGTAGGTGGGAAAGTGCCAGTGTCTCTTTTTAACTTAATTACCCTGTGTTTTATCTTAGTTGTTATCAATGCATGATCTAAAAATATCACAGGACTCATCCCCAGGACTCCATTGAAAACGGACTCCTTGTGGCCCAATGGACTGCCCTGGCAAACAAACTGCAAATAAATAAAATAAATAAATAAAATAGTTATTGGATGTGTATCAAAGCTTTCAAGTAAATGCACATGTTCCTAGGGAATATAATTTCTTTTCAGTCAAGCTCATTTATTGTACCTTTGGAAATAATGTGTAAATTCTGTCCGAGTTCCTGTTACTGAATTGATGTCTTCTATACCAAATATTTCATATATTTCTTCAGAAATCCACCCTCTTATGTTATATTATATGTTTCCCTTCTATGTCCCCCTGATATACCCTCATTATTTCAAATCAAAATATTCATCATATTGATCACTACTGCAGTAGCATATGCTATATGGGTTGTATCCTGCTAAGGATATTGTAGCTGGCCAGCTTTCAGAGCTGGGAAATATAACTTCGATCCAGTCAAGCCCACTTGTTGTATTTTGGGGAGTAATATGTAAATTCTGTCTGAATTCCTACTACTGAATTCACGTCTTACATATCAGATATTTTCATATATTTCTTCAGAGATCTTTTGTTATATTTTCCCTTGTTGGTCCACCGGTTACATCCTCTCTATTGCAAATCAAGTTCCAGTCTCCACATATAAGTAATATTCCCTATTAAAAGCTGATTATTTCTCCCACAATTTTCTTAGGCTCCAAGCTGTAGTTTTTGTTGGAATATAAATAAATGCCAGCGTAAGCCTTCTCCCTTGCCAGTAGCCCATTACTACCACAAATCTACCATTATTGTCTTTTTCCCCTCTTCTATCACTGTTGGAGGGTCTGTATTATATTTGCGAATGCTTAGGTTGTCGAATACAGCATGATCGACACCTAATGAGCAAACCGCGAGTACATCGAATGCTGGAAACCACAAAAATTTGAAATCCCGATTCGGCATAGTCGGCCCTTCTGCAGTATAGCTCCATAAGGTAAGTGTGCGATAGTTACGGACCTTAGGGTTAGGGTGCGGGTTAAGGTTAGTGCATATAATAATGTATGTAAGGGTTAGAAGTAGGGTTTGGTTAAGTGTATGTGTGTGGATTATTTGTTTTGTTTGGGTATAGCTTATTAAGGTAAGTGTGCGATAGTTACGGACATTAGGGTTAGGGTGCGGGTTAAGGTAAGTGCATAGAAAGTAATGTATGTAAGGGTTAGTTTAGGTTTAGAAGTACGGTTTAGGTTAGTGTATGTATGTGGTTTATTTTGTTTGGGTGGGTAGTATGTAGCGAGCAGTGTAGTAAGAAGTGCATTTTGTTTTTGTTAGTGGGTGGAACGGTGTTGGCCAAGTAAAAGTATTCGGTGATGTGTTTTTCTGCGTTGTGAGCTTTCTCTGACTTGTGCATTCGCTGAATAGGTGTCGATCATGTTGTATTCAACAACCTAAGCGTTTGTGAATATAATATAGATCCCTGTTGGAGCCCCTTTAGCAATAAGCATTATTACTCCCCTTTTACTGTGTCGCTAATGTCCTGTTGAATATTTATTCTGAAATCCTTTATTCCATCTTGGAAGTCCCTATTCATTTTTTTCCAAATGTCTTCTGCAGTATTGCTGTTTGTATTCTGCATTTTTTATATAATCCAGTACTCTCTCCTTTTTGTCTGTACGTGTAAGGCCTTTTACTTTCCAAGACAATATGGATAGAATCACTATTTTGATTAAAAAACACTATTGCTTCAGTATAATACACATGGTCATTTTTTGAATGTGTTATTTCTGACTTTTGTCTTACATGCATGCTCTAATGTTTAACAGGCTGCTCTTGTATGCAGTTGTTTCTTCTCATCTCCATTGAACCTATGCCACATCATTCAAGACGTTTTTCTTTAATGAATACCTTCAAACAAAAAAAAACTAAATACATTTTCAGAATACCTCAGCACTGTCATCTAACAAACCCTCTGTAACAATAGCAGGCTTTTGTAAAGGGATTATTTTGTAGTTCTAAATGGATTGACAGACTTTCCCCCTACACTCTCATCCTGAGGTGTGAAGTGTCTCATTGCAGTAAATTATCCTTGCTGTTTCATGTACAGGTGACAACTACTACTGGGACTCTAAAGTAAATCTGTCTGCTACTTTCCAATGCCTTCAGTGGGAAGTTTTTTCTCTCTCATGAATGATACAGAATTAAAATGTGCTTTACTAGTTCCTTAATTATTTCTGTCATATTCGTTCCCCTTTCTTATCCATTTTGTATTTATTTATACTTGTTAACCAGGAAAGTGTACTGGTCACAGGACCCTTTTCAGCCACGACCCAGGCTACATTGGCAAAGGTTATAACAAGTAATAGATGCACTTAGCAATACAGAAAAAAAAAAAACACTGCCATAAAGACATTGACAAAGATCGCATGTACAGTTCATAGCCAAGGTAAAAACATTTTCTAGAATATGTACATTAATAATGCTTAACTCTGCTATGTTAACTTTATTATAAATAATGAATTGTATGCACTCATATTGCACACATAGTACTGTAAGATGTCAGTGTTCTCTAAATGACTACGAATCAACAAGTGAATGTTTTATGACTTCAGAAGAGAAAAGAGCAGGGGATAATTATAATTGCATTGCTTTGGTTGTCCTAAGATAGTATGAAAACATACTAAACCTCCAAATTTTGGAATGGAAGAACTATTACAGTGGAGCCTAATAACTAGTATATTGAAAAAGATTTGGGACACATAGAAAGTTGGAAAAGGAGGTTGATTAGGATGAAAAAGGAGGTTGATTAGGATGATGACAGTTATATAATACACACATGCATGCACACGCCCTATCAGTTTATGTATGCATCTGTATATATGTGTGTTACGTACACATACACATAACACACACACACACACACATATGCGATATGTATATATGTGTGTGTGTGTGTGTGTGTGTGTCTATGCATACACAGTCACTGTCAGGCTTTTGCATTTAAACAAAGTTAAAGTACTTCTGATTATCTCTTAATGCTTTTTGTGCAAGGGGACATAGCACACTTATGTTAAAGTAAATTCAGCTTTATATTATGGTTGCCATCAATGATCACATTTTCTTTGTGGACTAGAAAATGCTAATGCACTGTACTGCTGTAAGGACTAACTCAAAGTCAGTGGGAGTCTCTTACCATGGATCTGTGTGTACCAGATATGCACCCCCTCTCTGTAAGGATGCCACAAAAAAGCACACAAGACCTTTTTATGAATGGTATCAGTGCACTTAGATGATAAGGTCTTTTGCCTGGTGTAAAGTGAATAAGTGACACAGTGTCCTCTTCTGCTTTCCCTTCCTTTAATTCCAAGGCAAGAACATGAACATTTTAAAAAGTACAAGCAGGTTTCTGGAACCTACACATTACTGGAACTATACTGTTGGGAGAAGAAAAACCTAAGGATTGAGTTAAACTGTATAAGACGGTGAAGTTTTCCTTTAACTCCTTTGCTTTTTTTCTGTTCACATTTCTTTTGGATGATTAGAAAGGATTTCACAAGTTTCTTTATGAGCTTTATTGTCAGAATAGGAAGTAGTATCCTCTTTTGCTTACTAGCTCATTTTTTATTGGATATTTTTTTATTTCTTCCTTAGCCTGTTTTGCATCAAAAATGTATTTGATCCTCAAGGAAAAAATACCCCAAAACAGCTGGATGCAGCAGTTTGAATCTCACACCTGTCTCTTACCATTCCCTGATTGCAGGAATAAATTTGCCTGTCTTCTGCCTAGTGTAAATGAGTAATCATTTTCCACAAACATTCTACTGTCTCTGATTTGTAATACCTTTCCTTTGTCTCATAATTTTGTCAGGATCAACTATTGCTGCTGTTATGTTTGCATGTCTAGTAATATAGGCCTTTGCTGCATTCTCTTGGACAGATTTAGAGCATATACTCAATCTACCCTTTCAATTATAAAATCTTGCTTTGGAACACCAGTCCAGTTGCTTGTTTGTACTTCCCTAAAATTAATACAGTTGGTTTCTTCCAGTTTCTCTGGTACAGCAGAAAATGTCTTTCATGTTATGTAGTCTTATCTTGCTGTAATTCTTGCTGGATGTGCTAGATCTGGCCAATACTAAAGCTCGAGAGCTTTTACTGGCTCGAGGCTAACCCCTATCCCATGGAGCCTCACGCCAATTCCCCAGATCTTGTTTGCTGTGAAAGCTTCGAGGTTGTCTCCTTACTGGCTCGTTGGCTAAGTAGAAGATTTTTTGATAAATCTTGTTTTCTGTTGTATATTTTCTTCATATTTCTTCCTTAATAGTTATTTTTTATTACCTGTGTGACTGTTATTGAGTGCTTGATCCCCTATTCCACTATTTAGAATCGTACGGCCCATTTTAGTTAGAGGGCCGTAGTTGCCCGTTTAAATTAGAAGGCCTTTCCTCCCTGAGTGCTAGTCCTTCTCCCTTTTTATAAAAAACAAAAAAACAAACAAAAAAACCCCCAAAAAACTTTCTTCTCTTCATAACTTTGCTGTTACTTATACTTAGTGTCATTATTATCATTATGATTATTGTAATTGTTGTTAGCCTTGTTTTCTTGTCAGCATGTCCAAAGAGAAAGATAGAGAACATAAGGAACACCGCCCTTCGGGGTTGGATTCAAGAAATGTGACAAGTTTTCACAAAAAATGTCATCGACTGACAGTCACACTAGCTGTGTGTACTGTCTGGGAGAGGCTCATTTACAAGAACTCTGTGCCTTTTGCCATGCCTTCAGTACTAGGGTTCTTAATGAGATAAAACGCAAATTGATTGACAGGGGTCTTATGACTAGTTCCTTCCAGGAACAGCTGGAACTTGGTCAGACAGCTCCCAAAACTGTAAAGAGAAAATTTTCGGTTCCAGCATCAGAGCCATCTAAAAAGTCTAAAGTGACGGGGCCAAGGAGTTCTGGCTCTGATTCCGCTTCTTCTGTCTCGGTGCCGTCTGTTTCCTCGGTCCCAAGACAACCTTTGGTATCAAGACACTCACCAGTTATTGACCCTATTTCACCAACATTGAGGTCTCCTATTTTAGAAAGGAGGAGATCTCCTTCTGTCTCCACCCGTTCCTCTAGGACACTTTCATATAAGGATATCAAGCAGGTGGTGTAGAGGTTGCTCTGTGACCCGGCTCTGTCAAAAAAGTTAGCTCTTCCAGACCTAAAGGCTTTGGAGCCATCCCAACCCCAGACTATTGCTCCTCCTCCGACTGCTTCGCTCTCAGAGCCGAACACTTCAGGTTCTTCTGTGTCAGATCCTTCGGTTCCGAGAATGTTTCCTTGGAACCGATAACTCTATCCTCAGAGGCTCAGTCTGGAGCCAAGGGATCTGGGAGCCGACACTCTCGAGTCGACTCCGAGATGGATAATTACCCCGGGTTTTCTTTGGAACCGACCATCCCTCTTGGTGCTTCGGCTCGACTGAGCTCGGTTCCCATGTCTGCTTCGAAACCTGTCCCTCCTGCTAGGAGCCAACCTTCCGTCTCCTCAGAGCAGAGGTCTTCTTCGGAGTGGGGTGGAAAGGCCTTCGAAGCAATAGAGTAAGCTTTGTTCAGTGCCAAAGCCCTGCCTTTGGACTCGATGTCCCACCAGCAGCCGGCAGCAACCTCTTCTCCCTCACCATCCCCTCAACATAGAGAACCAGAGACTCAACCAGCCCCCATTAGAGGTGTCCCCTCTTCTGAGACTTCCCCAGATTATCCTACTGGAGAGCTTCCTCGGAAGAGACTTTGTAAGAGGAAGCACATTGACTCACCTGAGTCTGTCATGTCAGACACTGATTTGGATGAGTCAGAAGGGTCCCCTAGATCCCCTAGATCCCCCTGTGAGGATGTCTCTTTTGCTGACATTCTTGAAATCCTTAGACATGGGGATGATTGGAAGACCTCTAACCCTACTGAGGAGGAATCAGTGTACCTTGAGGCCTTTGGTTCCCGACCTTCCACCTCCTGGCTGACACCGCCTTATGACCAACTCTTGGGGGTCATATCCAGGAAAGCCTGGACCTCCCCAGACACAGTGGAGCCAGTCCTGAGGAGGCCAAACAAATTTATGACTGCTCTGGAAGATAAGTCCTTTCTTTCAAAGGGAGTTCCTGTGGATGCTATGGTGGTAACAGCGGCCACGAAAAAGGAGTTGTCTGAGACATCTTCTAATATCCATCCTCCTAATAAAGAGTCGCTGAATTACCTGTCCCATTTTACTAGACTTCAAAGGGATCTCCTGAAGGAGTTGGGAGACACCCTTCAGGGTTCAGTAGCTTCAGGATCCATGGACAAGGTATCTGCACAGCTCTCCACCCTTACATCTGTAGCTAACTCCTCCATGAGGCTGATTTCCTATGCAGCTGATGGATCGAGCAGGGCAGCCGCAGCAGGAATTTCTCTTAGGAGACATTCCTGGATGTGTCTATGTAACTTCACGGAATCCTTTAAGTCTTCCTGTACCATCGTCCCCTTTGATGGTTCAACTCTTTTTGGACCGCAGGTAAAAGAGACTTTGACCAGGTGCGAGAAGGAATGGAAAACCTTATCTGCTGTTGGAGTCCGTTTCTCCCTTTCTTCTAGACCCTTTCCCAAGGGCCATACAGGAGGGAAAATGTCGTTCCGCAAATCCCAAAAAGGTTTCCCTCAGGCACAGGGTCAACCCTCCCATAGAGGCAGAGGGGGAGGATATAATGGAAGACGCCGCCCTCACAGCAGAGGAGGTCCGCAACATCAGGGAGATAGAGATACTTTCTCTGATCATCCCTTCCATCGCCCCTGAGGGGATGGCCGACTGTCTGTCTCTGGAGGCAGTCGAGGGTCATCTTTCACTGTACCCAAGCGCCTGGCTACAAATTTCCCAAGATCATTGGGTACAAACCATAATATTCAGAGGTTACCTTATTCCCTTTGTTTCCGAACCCCCAGTAAACTGGTCTCTACCAGACGTGCCACCCATTCAGTTAGACCGTGCAACATCAGAGGTCATCTCGTTGCTTCAAAAAAGAGTTATCCAAGAAGTCCTTACAGAGCAAATAGGATCCGGAACTTACTCACGATTCTTTTTAGTTCCACAAAAAACAGGGGACTGGAGATCAATTCTAGATCTCAGCAAACTCAACATGTATGTAAAGAAATCGAAGTTCCGTATGATCACCTCTGCAGTCGATATTTCCCTTTATCGGGAAAGACAATTGGATGTGCTCAATAGATGTTCAGGACACGTACTACCACATCAAAATGGACAGGTGCTCCAGAAAACACCTACACTTTTGGCTGGGAGCCAGTCACTTTCAATTTCGAACACTGCCCTTTGGCCTCACTATAGCCCCCAGAGTGTTCACCAAATGCATGGCAGTGGTAACACCTCACTTGAGACGTCAAGAATTCCAGGTGTTTCCGTACCTAGACGACTGGCTCCTCACTGTTACCACCAAGCACAAACTAATCAGAACCAGAGGTGAGACTCTATCCTTGTGCCCCAGATTAGGAGTTACAATAAACCTAAAAAAGTCAGCCTTATCTCCATCGCAGTGCATTGTCTTCTTAGGCTCAGAAATAGACTCAACCACCATGACAGCAAAACTGACACTAGAAAGGATAGAATCATTACGGAACCAAGTCAGATTCTTGCTGAAGAGACACAAAGTACAGGCCAGGATGGTCCTTCAGGTTGTAGGGTCTATGGCATCCACCATTCTCTTAGTGCCCCTAGCCCGTCTGCACATGAGAGTTCTTCAGTGGCTACTATTTGCCCAGTGGTCAATGCAGGATCTCCCCATGTCTCACCAAATACTTATCACAAACTCCTGCAGGAAGGATCTGACATGGTGGTTACATACAGATCAACTTCATCTACGTCACCCACTTGCCCCCCCTCAAGAAAATGCAGTCTTGACCACGGATGCCTCCCAGATAGGATGGGGGGGCATTATCTGGGAATGACGGTCCAAGGTACTTGGCAGGATCACAAGAACCACTTGCACATAAATGTTCTGGAGATGAGAGCGGTGCTATATGCATTGCAAGCACTTCACAGTTCTCTTCCCACTGGGACAATTGCGATTCAATCAGACAACATGTCTGTAGTGTGGTACATAAACAAGCAAGGGGGAATCAAATCCTGTCCATTTTGTCGAGAGGCTTTAAGAGTATGGAAATGGGCGATGGACACTCAGCGCTTTCTGGTAGCAATGCACATCCCGGGAAGTCCAGTGTGATAGCAGACAAACTCAGTCGAGCAATTCTGATGCCTCACAAGTGGTCCCTGAATTCAAAAGTTGCTGAAGAGATTTTTCGCAAATGGGGCCAGCCTTGCTGCGACCTATTCACAACGTACATGAATACCAAATGCAGCAGCTACTTTGCCCTAATTCCCCATCCGGGGATGTCACCCAGGGATGCTCTAGTCCACAATTGGCCTCTGGGACTCCTTTGTGCCTTTCCACCCTTTCCTCTCATTCCAAAAGTGATTCAGAAAGCAAAACTGTTGAAGAGTACCCTGATCCTCATTGCTCCTTACTGGCCTCGACAAGTCTGGTTCCCCTTCCTGTGGCCCTATCTCTTGGAGGAACCATGGATTGTGGAACCATTTCCAGACCTCCTGATTTATCAATCAAGGCAGTTCCATCCTACTATCCAAACAATGAAATTGACAGCATGGCTGCTCCATTTCCACATATAGCCAGGTGTGTTTCCCTTTCCCCTTCAGTCAAACACATTCTGATTTCTTCATACAAACGTTCCACCAGGAAATTATATTCCAGCAAATGGAAAACGTTCTCCATTTGGGCAGCAAACCAAGGCATAGATCCCTACTCAGCTCCTATAGAGTCTATCCTGTCCTTCCTGGCATCCATTTTTCATGAAGGAGCTGCAGCTGCTACTGTTAGAATTCAGTTAGCTGCCATCTCTAATTATCATTTTGGCTACATGGAAATCCAGTAATGTCCCACTCTTTATGCAAAATCTTTTTGAAAGGAGGAGTCCTTCTCAGACCTCCAGTCAGGCAATCACTGGAGCCCTGGGACCTAAACCTAGTTCTTACTTCTTTAATTTCACCACCCTTTGAACCCTCTTATTCATCGGATCTGAAATTTTTGTCCTGGAAGACATTGCTCTTAGTGGCTATAACATCTGCTAGGAGAGTTTCAGAATTGCAAGCCCTCACCATTCGACCTCCTTACATTGTTTTCCACAAGGATAGAGTCTCACTTAGAACTAATCCTACCTTTCTTCCTAAGGTATGTTCAGAGCATAATCTCAATACAACTATCGAACTACCAGTTTTCTTCCCAAGTCATAATAATAAATCAGAATACAGACTACACCAACTGGACGTCCACAGAATTCTCAGGTTTTACCTGCACAGGACTAAAGAATTTCAGAAATCAGACCAATTAATTTGTTTCCTTTTCAGACAAAGATAAAGGCTTGCCTGTTTCTAAGGTCGTCTTGTCTAAATGGCTTTCAAACTGCATCTCATTTGCTTACAAAGCTGCTGGCAAACAATTACCAGCCAAAGTAAAAGGCCATTCTACAAGAGCAGTATCAACTTTAGATGCCTTTAGGTCTAAACTCCCAATTGATACCATTTGTGCAGCAGCTACTTGGGAAAGATCTCATACCTTTGTCACTCATTACAAATTGGATTTGGGCTCCTGAGACTGGTCATCCTTTGGGTCCACTTTGCTAAAGAATCTCTTCGCTTGAACCACCCGGGATAAAGGTGCTAGGGACGATGTCCCATCCAGCAAGAATTACGAGATAGGACTACATAACATAAAGAAGATATGTAGTTACCATAACATTCCATGTTTGTAGTCCATCTCACCTACATTTATGCATCCCACCCTCCTTCCCCCTTCCTGTTTCCTGGAGGAACTGGTGGACTATACATTATGCTGTCTGACCTGGTTGTAGCTGTACATCCACCTGGCATAGATAGTAATACGGAGTGTTCTGTTTGTATGTGCATAGTTATTGTTAGTTTATTGACTATTATGTATCTGTTCGCTTTCTTACAAACAAGATCTCGGGAATTGCCGTGAGGCACCATGGGATAGGGGTTAGCCTCGAGCCAGTAAAAGCTCTCGAGCTTTAGTATCAGCCGAGTTGGAGCCGAGAATCAGCTCCAAACCCATCGAGCAAGAATGTAGGCGAGATGGACTACACACATGGAACGTTAGGGTAAGTACATAACTTCTTTTTCTCTATCTTCTAACTGTACAATTTTTGAAACAGCTCTTCTAGAGAAGCCTTATACACAGCCAGCTTTTTTACATTTCCTCTTCTGATTTTTTTGCAGTTTATTATTTCGTCAGTATAGCTAGTTAAAGCTTATTCTATTGTTCCAGACTTTTGGTTTTAAGTTGATATATTCCTGTAGCATCTCATTTATTTTGATCACCTCTGAGTACATTTGATTTATTTTTTCCTCTAAATTACTAGAAGACGTCTTTTTAACCAAAGCTGAAGCTTTTTTGCTGAATAGCTGCAAGATTATTCCAAGCATGGTTCCCAAGTATGCAACAGGTCGGTATTTTCTTGTCATCTTTTCCGTTGATTTTCTTTTATGTTCTCTAAATTTCTTCTTTGCTGGTGTCCAGGCAGTGTACTTACTAGCCAGTAACTGAATTTTTCCAAAGCTTACTATTTCACTAGTTCTTTTTTTCTCAGTTTCTGTGCTCCACTGGAAGAGATGAAATTAGGCACTTGATCAGTGTGCAGTCACCTTGGAAGTGCCTAATCAAGATTCTTTTTAGGGCTAAAGAAAATCAAGGATCTCAAATTCATTGTGGACCTCAGCAAGCTAAACCTTTATGTGAAGCATACAAAATTGTAGATGGTGACGGTGTGTCCATTCTCCCTGACCTGAGGAATAATAAATGGATGTGCTTGTTGGACCGCAAGGAAGTTCGCTATCATACAACGCAAAGCATTCAAGGAGGTTTCTGCACTTCCAGCTGGGAGCCAGCCATTACCAGGTTTGAACTCTGCTGTTTGGGCTCACCACTGCCCTAGGATGTTCACCAAGATTATGGCAGTGGTGTATTAAGGGCCTTTCTTTAGCTGAATGACCTGTCTAATTACAGCAACCTTAGATGTGTCTGTACCCCAGGCCAGGGCCCACCTCCTCCAGCTCTGTCTGTCCTTGGACATCACTGCAAACTACACCAAATCCAAACTTGAAACATCACAAGCCTTGAAATTCATCGGATGCCATCTGGATACCATCAACCAAATTGCCCTCTCCAGATACTATCAACCAAATTCCCCTCTCCAGACTTGCATTCCTGTGGATTCATGCCAGCCAGGTTCTAAATTCTCAGAGGCTGCCAGCATAGTTTTTCAACTCCTCAGCCAGATGGCTTTGTCTGTTCTGCTGTTGGCCAGATTCCACACGAAGGTTCTTCAGTGGTTCTTGCCAGTCCAGTGGTTAATTTTGTCTCATTGTGTGGACATTCCCATTTGTCTTACCAACATATGCTTCCTTCACATTGTCTGGTGGCTGGAGTTTCATCAGGTTGTGGTTGGTTATCCTTTTGTTTTCCCTCAGCCCCAGGCCACTGTTATCACAGACACTTCCCTTCTGTGATTGGCCTTCGAAGGGAAGACAGCCCAAGGAACATGATTCCAGTCGGAGGCCAGACTTCACATCAGTGTCTTGGAGATGAGAGCAGTCCTGCTAATGTTGGTACAAAAACAAGCAGGGGGGGAACCCACTCATATCCTGTGTGTCTAGAGGCCATGAGAGTGTGGCAGCGGGCAGTGTTCTCACAATGCTTTCTGATAGCAGCACACATCCTGAGGAAATAACAGTCAGCTTGAGCAGAAGTATCCTATTGCCTTATGAATGGTCCCTCAATCCAGCAATGACTGTGTAAGTGTTCAGCTGCTGGGGTCAAGCTTGCTGTGATCTCTTTGCATAATCCTCCAACACCAAGTACAGCAAGTGTGCCCTGATCCCTGCAGAGAGGCAGTCACTGATGGATGCTTCTCTCCATGCTTAACCCCAGGCCTCCTATATGCATATCCTCTTACACCCTTGATAATAAAATTTCTTCATAAAGCAGTCCATTGCAGAGTGAATGTGATTCTCATGGCCCCCTTTTGTCTGAGACAAGTATAGCTTCTCTTCATGTGGCCTCATCTTTTACACAATTCTTGGGTTATGGGCCATATTTTAGAGCTGATTTCACACTCCTCGGTTCAGCCTCACCTGAAACTAAAATCTCTCAAGTTAACTGTGGGTTCCCCCAGTTCCAGTGATAGTCAGAAATCTCAAGCTTTCTAAGAGATCTAAGAGAGTAGTCTTCCTCTTCACAGAAACCTTCAACCAGGAAGGTTTATGCTAGCAAGTGGAAAAAATGTTCTATTTGGGCCACAGATAAAGGATTGAACCCCTCCCCATTCTTTCAGATTTCCTGGTGCATATATTTCATTCTGGCCTCAGCTATTCTACTATCAAGGTTCAGTTAGCAACCATATCTAATTTTCAAGTGGGTAAGGATAATGTGCCTGTTGCATCCCTCAAACTAACAAAAGCTTTTTTGAAGGGTGTCTTATGTCTTAGATCCTCACCCTCCCACTCAGGGATCTGGATGTTCTTCATCTCACATTGCTGCAGTCCTTACATATGGGTAGTCCGCTGTCCTCGGTCGGCCCGAATACCAAAGTATTAGGCTGACGTCAGTCAAGGCGCTTAAAACTGACATCAGGACGTCAGGGTACAAATGCGCATGACCAACGTCATATCCTCAGTCTTTTTTGCCGCATGGTCCGATGCAGAAGCAGCGTTGCAAGTGCCGTTCGGCGTTCTGAAATTTTTCGAGTTCGGAGTTTCAGACGAATCCAAGTTGGCTAAGTACCCGTTGGGAATATTTTGGTTTTTCTTGCCTCAGTGTATTACGGATGTCAGAAAAAGTGAATAATTGTATTTCTTGTGGGAAACAGATACCGCATAGGGATTATCACTCTTTGTGCATTCCTTGTTTGGGGCCTGAGCACGGCGTAGTCGGGTGTCGCTTTGTGCTAGGTTTAATAAACGCACTATTAGCGAAGGTTAGATTGTGCTAGGCTGGTCTTGGAAAGCGGTGCAATTATAATATGCCGTCGGATACTCCGGCCGCTTCCGAAGAAGCGCAAAGACAAAGCAGTTAAACCCAGGCAAGATGAGTCGTCCGTTCCGGACGCCGGTTCTTTAGAGGCTTCAGTGGAACCGGTGGTTCCGATGGAGGCTTCTCTGGAGTCTCAGGGGGAGACTTTGGTTTTGCAGGATGTGGCCTCTCAAGAGGCAGGTCAGGCTGAAGGGGCTTCTCAGGTTTCTGTACTCCCCTCCCTTCCCAGGGTGGTTAGGCCCTCTCCTTCTGTTTCCAAGGCTTCTTCCAGAGGCAGGCCAGGTTTAGCTTCTGTTGGTGTCAGTCCTAGTTCAGCAGGGTCTGTGCCTAAGAAGCACATGCTTAAAATGGCAGAAGATTTGATTACTCTGATTAGAGGTTCTTTGCCCCCTCCTGAGAAGAGGCCTAGGGTGGAGCCAGAGTTGGAAAGTTTTGAGCAGGCTTCGGATGTTTCAGAGTCTTCGGATGAAGACTTGCAGGAGTACTCTCCTTATTCTGATTCTGATGCAGAAGATTCCACTCCTTCTGCTTCTCCTCCAGAGGATTTTTCTTTTTCAGAGACACTTCATTCTATGAGGGAACATTTTAAGTGGGAAGGTCAGGACTTCTCTGATTCACGGAAAAGGCTTAGGGAATTTTTGTTTTTACCTCAACATAGGCCCTTAGCTATACCCCCTGTTCTGGATGTTGTGCAGGATGTATTTTTAGAGGCTTCACTTAATCCTGATTCTCTGCCTCCTGCGCCTGTTAAACCGGATAGGTATTACAGGGTGCCTGAGGCTCATAAATATCTCTATAAGAGTCCTAGGGCGGACCCAGAAACTGTTAGTCAAGGACCTAAGGGGTCAAGGCCTCTGTTGTAAAGAATCCGGTTCCTCTAGATAAAGAGGCCAGAGCTTTGGATAGATGGGGAAAGAAGGTCTATACATCTTCTACCTTAGCTATGAGGGCTTTGAATTGCCAGTTTCATATGTTGAAATATCAAAATTTTCTCCTTTCACAATTGAAATCTAAGGTGGATGCTCTGGCAGAAGGCATTGACTGTAAAGAATTACAAGATTTGGTGCATGTTTCTGAACAGGTGGGTAAGCATTCTTTACAGTGTGGTTTTGATGCTGTGCAGGCCTCTTCTAGGGTGGCTGCCACTGGTTCAGTTCTTCGCAGGCACGCCTGGCTTAAGGATCAGAATTTATCTGACCATGTTAAGACAAGGATTTTGGATGCTCCTTTGCAGTCTGAAGTGTTGTTTGGTCCACCTGTGGAATCAGTCCTGAAGAAATTGGAAGACAAGGCTAAGTCTATGCAGACTGTTAAAGATTTTTTGCAAGTTCAGCCCCCAAAGTTTAGTAGAAATTGGCCTGCTAAGGGGTGGACATATCCTTCCTCTGATTCTCAGTCTAGGGGTAGATCTAGACGTGGTAGGGGCAGAGCTCAGAGTTCCTTCAGACCTAGAACATGGAGTTCACCTGCACAGTCTTCGGGTGAGGGCAGGGGCCAGTCCTTTCGTAAACAGGCCCAATGACCTACTTTTTCAGCTGCCAGATCCCTCTTGCCTGGCAGCACCTTTGGGAGGAAGGTTGGCACTCTTCAAGGAAAATTGGATTTTAATTACCCAAGACAAATGGGTATTGGATATCATACACCAAGGTTACAAGTTTTATTTCCATACCTTACCTCCTTTCAAAGGCATGCCAGACGTTCCTCCTCAACAAAGACTAGAGGCTCACAAACAGATTTCTCTACTACTACAAATAGGAGCTATACAACCGGTCCCTCTGCCAGAAGTGGGCCTAGGATTTTATTCTCGCCTGTTTCTAGTACCAAAGAAAGGGAACACGTGGAGACCAATTTTGGATTTATCTATCCTCAACACATATCTGGACATTCCCAAGTTCAAAATGTTGACGTTACAACAGCTTTTACCTCTGCTGGGCAAAGATCACTGGATGATGACTCTGGATCTCAAGGAGGCTTACCTTCGTATTCCTATCAGGCCCTGTTGCAGGAAGTATCTGCGTTTTCGGGCTGGGACTTTTCATTATCAGTTCTCTGCATTGCCCTTTGGCTTATCTACTGCGCCCAGAGTGTTCACAAAGGTTCTGGCTCCAGTGGTAGCTTTCTTCAGGCTAAGAGGAATACAAATCTATCCTTATTTGGACGACTGCCTGATTCTGGCTCAAGGAAAGGACGAAATTCTTCATCATTTACAGTATGTGATGGCAGTGTTAAGATGCCTAGGGTATTCTGTGAACGAAATAAAGTCCAGTCTAGTACCCTCTCCGGACATGTGCTTTCTGGGTGTGAGACTGAATACAGCATCCCAGATGGCCTTTTTGACCCCGGACAAACAAAAGAATCTTTCTCTTTACTTCCACCAATTGTCTCGTCAGTCCAGGCTAACTGCAAGGACAGTCCTTCAAGCCTTGGGGTTCATGGCATCTTGTATTCTGGTACTTCCCAATGCCAAACTGCATATGAGGAAGCTACAATGGTATCTCAAAAATGTATGGACGCAGCACTGCCAAGATTTGGACACTGTCATTCAGATAATACCTTGCATCCAAAAGGAATTTTTGTGGTGGGCTCAGGAATGTCACCTAAACAAGGGACTCTCTGTGACCCGACCAGAGGCGAGTCAGATTCTAACGACAGATGCCTCAGACAAAGCTTGGGGAGCTCATCTGAATGGAAAGTGGATACAAGACACGTGGCCTGCCAGACTTCGACATTTACATATCAACTTGAAGGAGATGTTAGCAGTCCAATTTGCATTGATAGCTTTCAAGGATTTGCTTCTTCCAGGGCAGGTGTTGATTCTAACAGACAACACAACTGTCATGTGGTACATCAACAAGCAAGGGGGGGACACATTCTTATCCTCTATGCAGGCAAGCAATGATTTTGTGGGAGACTGCTCTCAGTTTACAGCTGAATCTTCAGGCAAGGTTTCTGCCAGGAGCACAGAACTCCTTAGCAGATGTGTTGAGCAGACAAATTATGGATCCCCACGAGTGGAAATTGGATCCTCATGTATTTCAAAAATTGACAGTGTTATGGGGAACTCCAGACATAGATCTGTTCGCTTCTCCTCTAAATTACCAGCTGCCAAAGTTTTGCACAAAAAGGTTTCATCCCACAGCTTGGAAAGTGGATGCTCTCTCATTCAATTGGAGCAATCTTCATGTGTATGCCTTTCCACCTCTGCCTGTCCTCCCAAAGGTACTCCTGAAGGTCAGACAGGACAAGCCAACCATGATTTTAATAGCTCCGGATTGGCCTCGACAGCACTGGTACCCATTACTGAGAAGTCTGGTACGGGAGCCTCCATGGCCTTTGCCTTCGATTCCACACCTGCTGTCTCAGGAGAACAGTCATTTACTCAATGTCAAACTTCACTCTCTACATCTAACAGCCTGGCATATTCTGTTTTAAACCCTGGAGGGTCTCAACTTCCGCAACAAGTTTTGAATGTTATTTTGGAGGCCAGAAGGCCTAGTACAAGGAAAATTTACGCTGATAAATGGAGGAGATTCTTAATTTGGAGTACAGCAAAGGACTTTGATGTTTCTAAACCTAATTTAAGTGTTGCTCTTCAATACCTTACTGAGTTATTGGACAAAGGTTTGTCCTTCTCCTCTATTAAGGTTCATGCTGCAGCAATTTCTGCTCACTATGACTGTGACCCACCATTATTTTCTCATCCTTTGTTTAAGCAATTCCTTAGAGGGGCAAAGAATATAAGACCCCCACGTAGAGCTCCTACTCCTGCTTGGGATCTCAATTTTGTGTTGGAGAAACTCACTCTACAACCTTTTGAGCCTGCAGCGACTGCCGAGTTGAAATATTTATCATGGAAGACTGCTTTTTTGTTGGCCATTACCTCTGCGAGAAGGGTTTCTGAATTACAGGCCCTTATGGCGGTTGAGCCTTTCCTAATTTTCCACAAGGACAGGGTATCTTTGCGTACTAACCCTTCCTTTATGCCTAAAGTGGTTTCTAGTGTGGCTTTAAACCAAACTATTCATTTACCTACTTTTTATGCAAACCCCCAAAATAAAGGGGAAAAGATTTTGCACACTTTGGATATACACAGACAGCTGCGATATTATTTGAGCAGAACTAAAGGGTTCAGGCAGTCTCAGCAGTTGTTTGTTTCATTTGCTTTGGGTTCTCAGGGCAAACCTGTTTCAAAACAGACTATTTCTAAGTGGATTGGTTTTTGTATTGCTTTCTGTTATTCCCATCATGGTAAGGAAATTCCAGCTGGGATTAGGCCTCATTCCACTAGGGCTACTGCCACTTCTACAGCTTTTTAAGGGGTGGCTACTAAAGATATTTTGGAGGCAGCTACTTGGAGTTCAGTGCATACTTTCTCTAAGCATTACCACCTTCCACTTTACTCTAAATCTAGGGCTGGTTTTGCCACTGCAATTTTACAGGGCATTTTGGCAGCTCCTAATGCTTTATAGTTTTGCCATCCTCCCTTACCTCTGCTTTGGGATTCTACCCATATGTAAGGACTGCAGCAATGTGAGATGAAGAACATAGTACAGTTTTGTACCTACCATAAATGTAGATGTTCGAAGATCCACATTGCTGCAGTCCAATTTACCCTCCCTCCTTCCGCTCTGTAGTTAGAGGTGGTTGTGTGGTTTGGGTTGTGAATATTGTAAATATTGTAAATATGATTAGTACAGGGGTGGTTGGTTGTTTTTTGCTGTTTTTTGGCTTTGGCCTTTCTTTTTAGGGCCTTCTGACATCTGGGGCAAGAAAAGACTGAGGATATGACGTCGGTCATGCGCATTTGTACCCTGACGTCCTGATGTCAGTTTTAAGCGCCTTGACCGACGTCAGCCTAATACTTTGGTATTCGGGCCGACCGAGGACAGCGGACTACCCATATGTAAGGACTGCAGCAATGTGGATCTTCGAACATCTACATTTATGGTAGGTACAAAACTGTACTTTTCTCCTTGGGATTTGTCCATAATCTTGCAGGCTTTGACTAGACCTCCCTTTGAGCCAGCTGTTACCATAGATTTGAAACTGCTATCTTGAAGGACTCTGTTTTTGGTTCCCATAACTTCTGCAGGAAGGGTTTTGGAACTCCAAGCCTTGTCTTGCGTACCTCCTTACCTTATTTTCCATAATGACAGAGTATCTCTAGGTACTAATACTTCATTCCTACCTAAATAGGTCTCTAAGGTGAATTTCAATCAGCGTTGAATTTGAATCAGCTAAACTGTTTACATGTTTTCTTTCTCAGCTTCAGTAACAAAGGGAAGTACTTGCTCCACTCTTTGAATGTTTATTTTCAACTAAGATTTTATTTAGAAGGACTAAAGCCGTCAGAAAATCATGCTAGCTTTTTGTTTCGTTCTCCACTGCTCGATTGGGTAAGCCTGTTTCTAAGGTGACCTTATCCAGCTGGACTTCTGATTGTACTGTATTTCCTTTGTTTATTCAATGAAGGACATCCCATTACCTGTTAAGCCTAGAGTCCACTTTACCAGAGCTGTTGCTACCTCAACAGCTCACTTTAGATGTTATTGCGGCTGCTACTTGATCTACTGCTCATACCTTTGTAAGTTGTTACAAATTTGAAATGCAGTCTAGATCCAGGTTTACCTCTGGCACCACCATTTTGTGGAATGCTCTGTCCTGATGCCTCCCTTGTTTGACTGACTGGGAACTGTGTCCACAGGTTGAAATGGAGAGAAAAGATAACAGCAGATATAAAAGTTACTTGCTTACCATAATACTAGATCCATGCTGTCTTCCATTTGTCTCAACCATCCCTCCTACCATTTATCCTTGCAAATTGACATCTTTTATGAGTTGCTTCTGGGTAACTGTGCTGACTATACTGAAACCTACCTTTTGGGAGATTTATTGTTGTCCTTTTTTACCTTCATGTCTAGGGGGTTTCCTCCATCTGTTTCTTAGAACATGGTATAGTAAACTCAGTCTGAGGAGAATCAGGGAGAACAGTACATTATTGGATAGGAGGTGGAGCTTTGGAGACAAAGAGTCTAAGGTGTCGGCTTCGGATTTGATCAGCTCCGATAACCAACAGGGTGAGCTGGAGAAGAAGACAGCAAGGGTCTAGCATTATGGTAAATGCATAACTTTAATTTTCAAACTGTTGGCTGCTAAGTGTAGTTTAGGAGGGATACAGTTTGCACTAGATGCAAATGTCTCCTTTCAGGGGAATTCCTACCCAATCTCTGAACCAAACAAAATTTTTTCCTTAGGTTCTTCATCACTTACTCACCCAGAAAGTCATAAAAGCAGTGCATTTTGGTCAAAGGGAGCAGAAGCTTCTATTCTAGAGTTTTTCCAGTACAAAAGAAAGAACTTTCTTGGAGACCAGGCCTGGATTATTTTTTCTCAGTCTATATGTAAATGTAGCAAAGCTCAGAATGATCACCCTTCAAACACTGTTACACCTCATACTGCCTTTGAGGGTCATGGCAACATCAGATCTAAAAGATGCTTATTATCACATTCCCATAGCCACAAACTTCAATAGATTTCTCAAAGTCTCAGTAGCTGGTTCGCATTATCAGTTCTCTGCATTACACTTTGTGTTATCTGTAGCTCCAAGGGTGTCTACCATTTGTCTTGCTCTAGTCATAGCGCATTGTAGACTGAATGGCATTCACATATTCCCTTAGTTGGATGACTTATTTATCTTTGCAGAGTCTTTTTCCAGATGTCAGGAATCTTTAATATGGGTTGCCGCTCTTCTTACCAATTTGGGATTCCACCAGATAAATGTACAAAAATCCTCCTTGACTACATCACACAAGGTTGTATTTCTTGGCTGCTTTATAGACTTTTCCAGCAAATGTCTTTTCTTAAACAGGAGAAGGTGGACTTTCCTGGGCATATGCAGTCTCAACTTCTGCAAGAAAATACTTCAGGATTCTAGGATTCATGACCTCTATGATATAGCAATAACCCACGCCTGGGTGTGGGTAATGCTGGATTTACCCATGGTTGGCGTGGTTTGGTCCGGTGAGCCCGACCAAACAAAGCCAACCGTAAATACAGCATTACCCACACCAGAAGTGGTTATTATACTATGACATTATTTAAGAAAAGAAACTATTACTTTTGTTAAATAATGGCATAGTATAATGCCTGTTTACTGCCCTTCCACAGATGTCTGGAGTCCGCGGCAGTTCTGATGTACTGCGCGCAGTACATCAGAGCTGTGGGCAAAAGCAACGGAGAAAGCAAGATCTCCGTTGCTTTTTTTTTTACTGTTTTCGCTATGTTAAATGGGTTTAACATAGCGAGACAGTTTTAAAATAAGCAACGGAGATGTCCGTTGCTTATTTTAAAACTGTCTCCCTATGTTATACCCATTTAACATAGCGAAAAAAGCAACGGAGATCTTGCTTTCTCCGTTGCTTTTTTTTTAAAACCTGTCTCGCTATGTTAAACCCATTTAACATAGCAAGACAGTGTTTTAAAAGTAGAGTTATACTAATGGAAAAAAGTCCGGGCGACCGGACCTTTTTCCATTAGTATAACTCGATTTACAATGTGCACGCTGGCCAATCAGCATGCACGTTTTGGGGGTCATGGTATAATTCTCATTATTCCACTTGCCAGGTTACATATGAGGAAAAATTCAGTGATTTGTTAAAAAAAAAACATGGACCCAAGATCTTCATTCTCTGGAATTTCATATTCCTGTTTCGTGGTTTGTAACCACAGATGTCTCAGATTTTGCTTAGGGAGAATTTTTTATGAGTTACCAGTGTAAGGTATGTGGAATTCCTCTGACAAGACTGTAGCACATCAGTGTTAGAGATATTAGATGTGATCCATGCCATAAAAATCTCTTCATCATTTATGGATCCAGGGAGGGGTACAAGGTCGTACCCTCTGTGCAGGCTGGCTGTCAAAGGTTGGTAGTTAGCTGTACAGAGTTGTATAATCCTCCAAGCATCTTATGTTCTGTCAGAACAAAATATAGCAGCAGACAAGCTGAGCAGGAGCAGGATAGACCCTCATGAATAGAAATTGAATGAGGGAGGGTCTTCCAGGCGTTGATCCAGTTGTGGAGAACACCTCAAATAGATCCATTTGCCTCCTTTTAAAACAGGCAAATGAACAAATTCTGCACCAGGGTTCCCTGCAGGCAAGTCTGGAAAGTAGATGGATGTTCATTCCTGTGGCTGGGAGTGTTTGTTCCTTTATGCATTTCTACTCTTTTTAGTGATAACCAGGGTAATTCTGAAGATTCCGAAGGTCTCCCCTAGAAATCATTGTAGTGACTCCCTTTTTGGCCCAGGCAACACCTATTCTCCCTTCTTATGAAATTGGACAAAGGCAGTTATTACAAGCTTCCTCACAGACTGGACATAATCACATAAAACTGTGAGTTTGATCTGTCCCAGTCTCAAACATTTTCAACGAAACTGCCCGCATGATTCAGTTTTGATTACTTTTAGTCACCTCTTTCATGAAGATGTGGCAGCAGATACTAAAGGAAACAAGATAACCTGCTACTAGGAAATCTTATTTTCGCAAGTGGAAGAGATTTTCTAGTTGTTGCCTATCTAATAACCAAAGCCCTATCAGAAATTATGTATCACTGGTTCTGAAATATTTGTGAGTTACCTCTGGCGGATGTTGCAGCATGTCTGCTTATGAATCCTCTCCTTTCCTTTTTGGTTTTCGTAAGACAGTTTCTTAAGGAGTGGGTGGGGGGGGGGGTTACATGTTAGGCCTTCTAGAAAACAGCTGGCCCCTTCCTGGGATCTTATCTTTGTGCTGAAAGCGTCTCTCTCGACCAGCTCTTCAGGCTTTTTTTACGGTTCATTACTTAGAAGACTGTTCTTATTGGTCTGACTCTTATCTAGTCTTAAATAGAGATGGAGTCTCATTAATAACAAATCCCTCATTTATGCCCAAAGTTGTTTCAGAGTTCACTTTGAATCTAGCCATCAGTCTCACAGTGTTCTTTTCAGACCATCAGAACCAGGGAGGAAAGGTTCTACATACTCTGAATATGCATAGGTAGCTGAGGTATTATCTTAACAGAACTAAGTCCTTGAGAAAAGCAGATCAGTTATTTATTTCTTATGATGGGATGAAGAAAGGAAAACCTGTGTCAAAGCAAACTATTTTGAGATGTTTGTCCTTAGTTATTACCTTTTGTTATACCCACAGTGATAAATCAGTTCTAATTCTACTATAACCTTGGTATCTCTGATGGCACATTGGAAAGAAGTGGACTCTAGAGGCATTCTGTAGGCAGCAACTTGGTCCTCTGTGCACTTCTGAAGCATTACAAACTCGAGTCCTTTTCCAGGTCCAGGACTGGCATTGCTTGGACCATTCTGCAGAGGCTACTGGATCCTTACCCTTCCTTCTTTTGTCCAGGTTGCATAGGCTTTGGTAATCAACTCATATAACCAAAATTGTACTGTAGCAGTGAGAATGATGAACATAGTACAGTTCTGTTGCACTTACCCATTATGGTAGATATTCAAATTACTCACTGCTGTTGTTTGTTACAATTTGTGTATTTTAGGGGTTCAGGATGAGTACGCTGTTCTTTTTGTATGAGCAGGAAAGTCCTAAAGATATCTTCACACTAACTACTTATTTTCCCCCCTGGGCTGTTCAGCAGTCAAACGTTAAGGTATAGGAGGAAGTAAGAGCTTTATGAAGCTGGTCGGTTGTTGTATCCTAGGCAGGCTACAACCCATATTGCCAAAAGGCTACTGCAGCAGTGATGATTTCAAACATCTACTGTTATGGTAAGTGCAACTTACACAACTGAACTTTGTGCACATAGAGTAGTGAATTGTTTGTGATAGATACCTAAGTGCGTCAGATGGTGCTTTGTTGCAGGTGCTTTCTGATCCTATGTCCAAAATTATGCAGTCTGGAGACAAGTTTTATTTTATTTTTCTTAAAGTTTTCCTTTCACTTTTTTCTAATATTTGTGATAAACACATTTTACGAGTAATATTTAGAGAAGTGGGGCCAGACCTCTGCCATCGGTGTCAGTGTGTTTTGTGTGTCTGTGTATGTGTGTGTGGGGGGGGGGGGGGGGGCAGAATGTTCTCCACTAAAATAGTGATTTAGTAGTCTTGTGTGGTGTTATGAATTAGATTGCCTTTTGTTGGCATTGTGGTGAGATTTAGACATCTATTTATATTTTGTATCATGACTGAGGGAGATTCTAGCTTACATCATAGATCCCAGTTAAGAGTTGTAGCTAGACCACCCCGTGACTTCTTTTTAGGCACCATTATTACACTTTGTTCATCAGGTAGTAGTGTATAGTGCTACAGGAGGCCAGCACGAGCTAAGTGCCAAGTCTTTGTCAGTCCCTGACATGGACCAATAAGTGCCTGCATAGTTGTGAATTAGATCACTATCAGATTACTAAAAAAATACTGTGCAAGAACCTTCATCAGTATCTTCAAAAGTTCAGGTGAGCAAAATATGAAAATTCTCCCTCCCTATATCATCATGTGAATAAGAATTTTTCAGTTCTGAGATTATTTCCCCACCAGAACTATACTTAGAACATGAACTTAACTGACAATTCTCAGGTTCCTCACCTGAAGACATTACTTTTTTTCCAAAACTGTAAACTACATTGTGGCATATTTTGAATAGCACTATATTCAAAGAAAATATATTTAGAAATGACATTAAAGCAGGTGACATTGACCATGCCACCAGTATTTAATTTGAAGATGTAATGCAGTGTAGTTATCAGCACTCCTGATACACAGACACCTTTTCTTAAAAGAGCAGGTAGAATTTACAGGGCAGCAGTGGGCAAACCTGATTTGTAAAACAGCCAAAAAGCTGACCCGTCTATACATTTCTTGCCTTTTCTCCTTGCAGGAGAAGTCTCTTGACTGGGATGTAGTGCTTTGGATAATGTTTGTAGACATTTTGACAGACATGGCAGAAAGGTTGGGTCTATGTTACAAGATCGAATGCTTAGGTGATCGAACACCTAAACATCGAACTTGTAATATCAAAAGCAAAAAACAGCGAACGGCCGATTTAACACAGGGAAAGATTTTCCTTAGCCATTTGCCGGATTTTGCCGTTTTGTCTACAGTAGAGCAATCTCAGAGTTGGTATATTTAGTTAGGGGGGTGTTGGGGCGAAGCCCCCCCACTTAGTTTAGGTGTAAAGTTATTTTTTTGCCATGGCCGACCAACGTGTTTTCCTGCGCCGTTCGGTGTTTTTGGGTTCAATATTGCAAGTTCGATGTTTAGGTGTTCGATCACCTAAGCATTCGATCTTGTAATATAGATGTGAAAGGTTCACACCTTAAGCATCTTCAGCCTTTGGGTTTTTGAACTACATATTACGTATTTTTTTTATTAAAATTAACTACTGAATCATTGGTGTAAGTGTTTTCTGAACTTAACAGAGAGGTAATAATAAAGAAATGCTTGAGAAATTAAATGGTATATACAGTGCAATGAAAAAGTAATTGCCCCTTTCTGATTTCTTATTTTTTTGCACTTTTGTCACACTTAAATGTTTCATATCATCAAACAAATTTAAATATTAGACAAATATTAGACAAAGATAACCCAAGTAAACACAAAATGCAGTTTTTAAGTGATGATTTTATTTATTAAGAAAAAAATATCCAAAACTACATGGCTCTGTGTGAAAAAGTAATTGCCTCCCTTGTTAAATCATGAAGTAACTGTGGTTAATCACATTTCTGGGAAAGCTGAGTTCAATTTCACTAGCCACACCCAGGCCTGATTACTGCCAGACCTGTTGAATCAAGAGCTCACTTAAATAGAGCCTGTCAGGCAAAGTGAAGTAGGCCAGAAGATCCCAAAAAGGAAGACATCATGCCACGATCTAAAGAAATTCATGGCACAATCTAAAGAAATTCCGGAACAGATGAGAAACAAAGTAATTGACATCTGTCAGTCTGGAAAAGGTTATAAAGCCATTTCTAAAGCTTTGGGACATCAGCAAACCACGGTGAGAGGCATTATCCACAAATGGAGAAAACATGGAACAGTGGTGAACCTTCCCAGGAGTGGCCAGCCTACAAAAATTACCCCAAGAGTGCAGCGACGAGTCATCCAAGAGGTCACAAAAGAACCCAGAACAACATCTAAAGAACTGCAGGCCTCACTTGGTTCATTTAAAGTCAGTGTTCATGACTCAACCATAAGAAAGAGACTGGGCAAAAATGGCATGCATGACAGAGTTCCAAGGCGAAAACCACTGCTGACCAAAAAGAACATAAAGGCTCATCTCACTTTTGCCAAAAAACAATTTGATGTTCCTCAAGACTTTTGGGAAAATATTCTGTCGACTGACGAAACAAAAGTTGAACTTTTTGGGAGGTGTACTTCCCGTTACATCTGGCATAAAAGTAACACAGCATTTCAGAAAAAGAACATCATGACAGTCAAACGTGGTGGTAGTGTGATGGTCTGGGGGTGCTTTGCTGCTTCTGGACCTGGATGACTTGCTGTAATTAATGGAACCATGAATTCTGCTCTCTACCAAAAATTCCTTAAGGAGAATTCCCGGGCATCAGTTTGTGACCTCAAGCTGAAGCACACTTGGGTTCTGCAGCAGGACATTGATCCAAAACACACCAGCAAGTCCACCTCTGAATGGCTTAAGAAAAACAAAATGAAGGTTTTGGAGCGGCCTAGTCAAAGTCCGGACTTGAATCCAATTGAGATGCTGTGGCATGACCTTAAAAAGGCGGTTCATGCTCAGAAACCTTCCAATATAACTGAATTAAAACAATTCTGCAAAGAAGAGTGGGCCAAAATTCCTCTCAGCAGCGATGTGAAAGACACATTGCCAGTTATCACAAACACTTGATTGCAGTTGTTGCTGCTAAGGGTGGCACAACCAGTTATTAGGTTTAGGGGGCAATTACTTTTTCACATAGGGCCGTGTAGGTTTGGATATTTGTTTCCTTAATAAATAAAATCATTACTTAAAATCTGCATTTTGTGTTTACTTGGGTTATCTTTGTCTAATATTTACATTTGTTTGATGATCTGAAACATTTAAGTGTGCCAAACATGCAAAAAGATAAGAAATCAGGAAGGGGGCAAATACCTTTCCATTGCACTACAGGTAACATTATTTTGCACATGCTAAATTATGGTATGACACCAAAGATGCATTATTCAATGACCTGTTCTTCTGGGTAGTTGTGCTGTCACACCTGATTCAGAACAGAATTATATCCTAAAGAGGAAAAAGCTCAATTAGTAAATGTTCCAGTCTCCACAGACACTTTATTTGGAAAACAAGCCAGTGATATCCTTGAAGACATGGAGAAATTGGGAAAGGGAGAGATAAGAACTGCTAAAGCAAACCAGTCCTCAAAACCTTAATACGAAAGAACAGTCCTGGTCTACTTCATCAGAAAATAAATCAAAGAAATAACAAAGAAGGCCTTATTGACTGCAGACATCAGATCTACACTTATGCCTCATACCCCCTGTGAGGTTTAGCTCACCAACTAGCAGTGTTAAAAACTGCTACCTTAGGCAGATGGATTTCATCTTTTACAGAAAATAACTTTTAATGTAGGTGGGGCATGAAGGATGCCTATATTCACTTACCTATAAAACCAACAACACACACACACACTCAAAGAGAAAAAATATGTATGCATGAGGCTTTAAGTTGTTCATTCATTCCCACTTTAATTTTGTTGTATCCCATTTGTTCACAACACAGCACAGAGGTATTTACCAAATTTTTAGCACCTGTTTTGTCAAGGAGAGAAAACAATGATATCTTAAATGATACAGTCTGTAAGCTTCAAATGGTTGTCACAGGCAGCACTGACTCTATCAATTTTCCCAAAGCTCAAACTTCCACAGTGTTCTTTGCTTCCCTGTTTCTTACAGATCTCATTTGATACTTAGCAATCTCAAATGTAGATACCTCAATTCAAGACTCATATGTTCATAGCTCCATAATAGGCTAACTTCCCTGAAAGACAATTTTAAGTCTAGCCTGTAATCCAAAGTCAGAATCAATCCCTGTACCTTGTTTCTATGAGGTGAATATCTTAACCATTATGCCAAACTTAATAATTTGTTTGTTTTTTTTTTCTCACAGTTTGTTCCTTGTCAGAGTAGTTTAAGCTAAAAAGATGTTCTTGTATCTTATCACATTTGATGTGATGTTATCCTTTCCATTCTTTCTCAACATATGGGTTGTTCTAACCTCGGGTCTGAATCGGCCACAATTTACAGATGTTGGATCTAACTCTCAAACTCCTCCCTCTTACCATAATGCCCTCTGCCATCCCCAATACCCCAGATCTCATTTGCCACCATTTCACACAGATATGGATCCTCTCCCTTGTTCTAGGTTAGTTGTAAGTGCTTATTTCAAGCCTTTTTGGGTGTGTACTAGGTTTGTTTTCTTAGAAAAGTCTATTTTTTCTTCTTAATTACATTCTTATATAGTTCCTCCCTCTTAGCTTTCGGTTTTTCTTATTGTTTGTCCACTCTGCCACAGTAAGGTAATTTCTTATGTACCATTGTAGGTACCCTTTTTCTTACCCAGTTTGACAGGGTATTCTTAACTACCATTGTTGGTAGTCCTTTACTGTAGTCCTTCTTAATAGTCCTTTACCAAAAAAAAAAAAAAAATTATTTCTTATCTTCTCTTTTTCTGTTATTGTTAAAGTACTATGGCAGGGCGGCCACGGTGGTGCAGCGGTTAACGTTGCCACCTCACAGCAAGAGGTTCTCCGGTCTGCATGTCCTCCCTGTGGTCGCGTGGGTTTCCTCCGGGTAATTCTGTTTCCTCCCACATCCCAAAGACATGCTGTAGGTGGATTGGATACACTAAGTTGGCCATAGGCATGAGTGTGTGTGTGTGTGTGCCTTCTGTGGAAGGTTGGGCGCCAGGCTGGCAACTCAACACTGTAAAACTCTGCTGCCAGTCATGAGCGGACAGTGATCCGCTGGGAAAAGCCAAAAGAAGAAGAAGTTAAAGTACTATGGATGAGAAGCTTAGAGAGTTTAAAAAAATGCACTTCCTGTAGGCACAGAATTCTGTGTTTATTGTCTAGGAGCAGCACGAACTACACCATTTGTGCTGTGTTTAACTTGAGGACTGTTGCAGGCAGGAGGAATAAGTTAGTTCTGAAAGGGTTTTTACCTTCTTCCTCCTTCAGGGCTCGTCAGCAAATTGTCCAAGGCTCTGTCAGACCATAGAAAATTACCTCCACCTAAATCTCAAAAGATTTTATCTCCCTCAGAGCCTCCACAAAAAATTCAGAAATCATCCCCACTTCATTGCATCTAAAGAGAAAAACTTTGGATCACGAGTCTTCAGATCTGATAATTATTTCAGACAGTCCTACTGTTTAAAGTATGGATCCAAAATCATTGGATCCAACTTCTGGTATTTCTCATACACCGAGAACTCGCTCACCCAAGTTTATTGTTGACCCTGTTTCTCCTCTGCTCCATTCTTCCCTTATGCAAACTACAAGAAAACACTCCAGACCACAGTCTGCTACGTCATCTATCAGGTCCTCCAGGAGTCTTTCTGAAGCTGAAGTAGATAGGATGACGGGAAAGTTCTTCAGTGCTCAGAACCAGATGGGGGTTGTATTGGTTCCATCAGTCATCAGATCCGTGAGCCTTCTTGCCACCTGTCATACAGTTATATCTCCTTCTCCTATTAGTCCTTTGGTTCCGGAGCTGTGGGAGCTGAGATCTACTCTGATGATGCCGAATCCGTCTTTGTCTCTCAGTGCCTTAGTGCTAGATAGTTCGGATCCAGCTCCCTCCTTGAGCCACAGATCTGGACAGAGTCGTGGTTTGCCTACTTTGAAAGTCTTGGCCCTGGTGCAGCCGGCCATAGCTTCTTCTGGTCTGTCGAACTTCGAGGTTGTGGAGAGTGATTTCTCATTCAAGAGATCCAGTCTCTCATATGTTCTTGGATCCCACACTTCTTCCCCCTGTCGTTCAGAGCTGAGATCCCATCAGACCTACTCCACAGGGACAGTCATTAACAACTAGCATCCAAGCAGTTCCCATAGAGGAACTACCTCTCTCTTTGGACATCTCCCCAGAACATCCCATGGAGGAAGTTCACTGAAAGAGAATGTGTAGAAAGAGGCACATAGATTCCCCCTTGGAATCTCTCACCAAGGATACTGACTTTGATGAAGGGGAAAGGTCCCCCAGATCACCACCTAATGACGTCTCATTTGGATACATTTTGGAGGTCCTTCAACAGAAAGGTTGTTGGTCTTCAGATAATCCTTTCCCTGAGGAGTCAGTATTTCTAGAGGCTTGTGGTGCTAGCCCATCTACTTCTTGGGTGACTCCCCCAACAGATGAGCTTATTGACCTAGTAGTTTGCCAGGCATGGAAGGAACTGGATTCTCTTGAACCAATCCCACATCGTCTGTATAGAATTTTAACTCCTCCAAAAGATAGCCCCCATTGGAACAAAGGAGTCCCTGTTGATGCAGTGGTTGTGGTGGTAGCCACCAAGAAGGGGCTATCAGAACAGAGCTCCTCTGGCCACCCCCCTAACAGAGAGTCCAGGCCATTGGACAGATGTGGAAAGCACATGTTTACTTCAGTAGCCTTTTACCATGAGGTTACTGAACTATTTTGTGCGCTTTACAAGACTGCAGAAGGATTTGACCAAGGAATTCTCAAAATCTCTTCTTGGAGTCCATGTCTGTAGAGGGTTCTAAAAGATTGGCCATATAGCTGGCAGCTCTTTTATCTATTTCCAATGTGCCCATGAAGTTGATTTTTCAAGCAGCAGAAGGTACTTTACTAGCTGGTGGTTCAGGCTTTGCTGTAAGGAGACATTCCTGGATGCTGTTATCCAATTTTGCGGAGACTTTCAAGTCTTCTTTCATTAGTACGCCTTTTGATGGAACATCCTTGTTTGGTCCTTCTTTGAAAGAAACGCTTTCTCACACCGAACAGGATGGAAAGACTCTGCCTGCAGTATGAATTCACTTTTCTACCCCCTTAACAATCCTTTTCAAGAAATCAAAGAGGAGGCAAGAAAATGTGGTTCCATAAATCCCAAGAGAGAGAGGAGGGATTCAAATGGAAGACGCCATCTTCATGGCAGAGGAGGCCTGCAAAATCAGTATTTCTGAAATTCCTTTCCAGGTAGACCTGTTCAGAGCTTTTCTACCCCCCCAACAATCCTTTTCAAGAAATCAAAGAGGAGGCAAGAAAATGTGGTTCCATAAATCCCAAGAGAGAGAGGAGGGATTCAAATGGAAGACGCCATCTTCATGGCAGAGGAGGCCTGTAAAATCAGTATTTCTGAAATTCCTTTCCAGGTAGACCTGTTCAGAGCTGAAGGTTTACCCAGCTGTTCGCCTCTAGAAGCAGTCAAGGGATACTTATCCTTGCATTCAGATGGCTGGGCTGCTATAACAAAAGATTCTTGGGTGTTAAAAATAATATCCAGAGGTTATTTTATACCATTTCCCAAAAGCCCACTTCCAAAAGAAGAAAGCTTTCTGACGTTCCACCCAGTCATGGAGAAACTGCAGCTGAAGAAATTCAGAAACTGCTGGGCCAAAGAATCATCCAAGAGAGAATTCAGAACTTACTCAAGGTTCTTTTTAGTGCCAAAAAAGACAGAGGACCTGAGAACAATTTTGAATCTAAACAGTCTGAACCAATATGTGAGGAAAGCAAAGCTCTGAATGGTCATGATTCAGTCCTTTCTGCTTCTTTTATACAAGGACAATTGGATGTGCTCAGTTGATCTTCAGGATGCGTACAGTCACATGAAAATAAACAAACACTCTCAAAGACACTTGTGATTTCAGCTAGAGACAGTCAGCGTCATTTCAGAGCCCTGTCTTTTGGACTCACCACAGCCCCCAGCATGCTTATCAAGTGTATGGCAATGGTATGGTAACAGCTCATCTGAGACTGCAAGGATTCCGAATGTTTCCATACTTATACGACTGGCTCCTCACCACCCCAAACAGGCATCAACTAGAACAGTGCAGGGACTATCTGCTCCAAATATGCCAGTCACTAGGCATTACAGTCAACATTTCCAAATCCTAACTTCTACCAGTATAGAGCGTGGAGTTCATTGATGCTCAGCTAAACACAATGAGTCAAATTGCTTCTCTACTTCCTCATCATATATGCACAGTCAAGTCCCAGGTTCATCAAATTCGTTCTCATCCTGCTCTTCCAGCCAGACATGTCCTTTAGACCCTTAGTTCTTGTAGTAGTATCTGTTGTTTTAGTCCCATTAGCATGTTACTATATGCATGTTCTTCAATGGACTATAGATGTTCAGTGGTCTGTTCTTTGACAGCTGCTATCCTTCACAGTCAGACTTAGTTCCATATGCAAAAAAACATATTCGCTGGTGTATCCAGTCATGAGCATTTACATAGGTCACCCCTTCATTCTACCTCCCCCAGTAGCCACAGTGACCATGGATGCTTCCCAGCTGGGCTGGGGGGGTGTTCTTGGGAAAGATGGTCCAAGACATCTGATTCCCCAAGAGATCAATTCACTTATCAGTGTCCTGGAGATGAGAGCAGTCCTACTAGCACTGCAGACATTTCAAGATGCTCTCCCTGTAGGAACCATTGTGATTCAAACCAACAACATGTCTGTGGTCTGGTACATCAGTAAACACGTGGGAACTTGAACTTTCTCCCTCTGCCGAGAAGCTATGAGATTGTGGCAATGGGCAATCTTCTCCATCCACTTTCTAGTAGTAATGCACATTCCAGGGAAATCCACCATCCTAGAGGACAAACTCAACAGGTCCATTTTGGTGCCTCATGAGTAGTCTCTCTATCAATCTGCGGCAGAGAAAAGTTTCTATCACTGGGGCCAACCTTGCTGCAATCTTTCTGCTTCTCCGTAGAACAACAAATGCTGCAGGTACTTTGCCCTGATCTCCCCACAGGGGGAGTCACCGAGAGATGCTGTAGTCCATGGTTGGCCTTCTAGTCCCCTTTATGCGTTTCTCTTTGTACCTCTGATTCCAGAATAGTTACAGAAAGGCAGTCAGTTGAAGAGCTTGGTTATCCTTATTGCTCCCTTTAAGCCTCACCAGGTCTGGTTCCCCTTCCTTTGGTCTTATCTTCGTTATCTCTCTCTTGGATACTGGACCTTCTGTCACATCCCCCGGGGATAAAACATCCCAATATCCCTGCCCTGAAACTAATGGTGTGGTTTCTGCAGTTCCATTAATAACCAGACATCCCAGGCTTTCTTCCCTGGTTTGTGATATACTTTTGTCCTAACAGAAAGATTCCACTAAGAGGATTTACAAGAGTAAATGGAAAAGATTTTCAATTTGAGCTCTGAAAAATGACACTGATCCTTGTACTGCTCCTAATTCTTCTGTGCTGAAGTTTTTAGCTTTTCTTTAAAAAAAAAAAAAAAAGTGCTAGTTTTTCCACAGTCAAAGTACATTTGGCAGCGAAATGCTTCTTGCTTGACCGCTTCCAAGAGTTTTCTAAAGGGCACCTTCTTGCTCAGTCCCCCATTGAAAGACCCATCACCTCTTTGGGATTTAACAGTAATAGTTCAAGGCTTAAGTCAACGACCCTTTGAACTTTCAACAAAAGCTGACTGACTTAAAATTCCTGTCTTGGAAAACCGCTTTTTCAATTGGCATTACATCTGCTAATAGGATTTCTAAACTCCAGGATCTGTCCTCAAAAGCCCCTTACATTACTTTTCATAAAGACAGGGTTACCTTATGAATCAATCCTTGTTTTCTACCAAAAGTGGCTTTTGAATCAAATATAAATCAAACCATTAATTTTCCAGTCTTCTTTCCAAAGTTTTTGAACAAGGGAGAATACATGCTACATCTTTTATGTGATTATAGACAGCTACGTTTATATTTACATAGAACAAAAGATTTCAGAAAAAACGGACCAGCTGTTTATCTCTTTTTTACCTAGTTGGCTGGGTTCCAATTTCTAAAGTTACATTAGCCAAATGGATAACTAATTGCATTTCCTGGGTATATTCCCAGCAAGGTATTTCCCTACCAAAACCACCTAAGGCCCATTCATCTAGATCCTTGGCCACCTCATCTGCCTTCTGGTCTAGAACTTCCATTGATGATATTTGTGCAGCAGCCACCTGGTCTTAAGCTCATACCTTTATTACTCATTACAAATTTGACATAAATTCCAGCAGCAGAGCTGCTTTTGGTTCTGCATTTTTCCGGAATATCCCTCCATGAGGGCCACCCAAGTTTTAGATAGCTGGGGACTCTGTTCCATATGTTGAGGAAGAATGATGTGAGGAAGAATGAAAAGGACAATAACAGATATTAAAGTTATGTACTCACCATAACTATGCATCTGTGTTGTCCATTTTTATTCCTTCTCAACTCCCCTCCCTCCTTCACCCTTCCTGTCATCTTCTGGAGTGACCCGATGTATCTTTGGAACCTGCATCGCCGGGTTTGAGCCCTGGCTTAATTTCTCTTCTACTGTTATATATTAAGACCTTTAAGGCAGCAATATAAAAAAAAAAAAAGGTGCCAACACAACATGGGTATAGGAAAACAACTAATGTTATGTTGTCCCCATCTCTCCTCCTTTCTTGCTGGTTGGGTTCGGAGTGGAGGATCTGCTCCGGCTCGGCCATATACTATAGCTCAAGACCTTTTTACTGGCTCGAGGCTAGCCCCTATCCCAACATGCCTAGCGGTAGTTACCCAGATCTCATTTGCTGCTTGCAGCGTCGAGATTACTGATACTGGCTCAGGCTAAGTAGTTTCTTCTTCTTCTTGGTATTTTCTAACAATTATTTGATTTTGATAGCTTATTTTTCTGTTAGTTTAGTGTTTGAGTGTTTTTTTGCCTTAGCCTAGCGCTCTTCTGACCTTTCCACTGCTGCCTTTTGTTGCTGTTGTGGCCGTCATTTTTCCTTTAGGCCTACCTTGTTCTCTTGAACCCGTTTAACCTAGAGGTTTCTCTGTCCCCATTCCTTTCATCCCCATCTTAGTTTAAGGGCTTTTTTCTTCCTTTCCTACTTCTCCTTCCTTAGGAGCAGTCGTTTAAGTTAGAAGCTCTCCTGGGTTGGGGGAGTCACTGTTTAACTTGGAGGCTCTTCCCCTTCCCTCCTCTCTCTTTCCTGTCAAAAAAATAGAGCGAAGTTATAGTTTTAGTTTTTAGTGTTGCTCTTGTTGGTGTGTGTTGGCCTTTTGTGGTTATTGCTAACACGTCCAAGGATCCTAAGGAGTCAAAACCTTCGGATTTTAAAAAGTGTGACTCATGCTGAAAGCTGTGTCTATTGCTTAGGGCCCATACACCTGCAGGACTTGTGTTCTATATGTCATGCTTTTAGTTCTCGGGTCCTGCAGGAGAGGAAAAATAAGTTGATTTTGTGAGGCTTGTTAAAGATCCCCTTTGACACTTCTACTGAGGGTTCTCAGCCAGTTAAAAAACAGGAAAAGTCCCCTAAGCGATCATCGGCGGCGGCTCAAACTTCGGAGCCATCTAAATCTAAGGACAAATCTGTGAGTTTGTTGGATGCGAGTGTCGGTTCCGATAAAGCTCTTTCTCCAGTGGCTTCATCAGTGGTTTCTGAGCCAGTCAGGACTCACAAGAGAACCAGGTCTCCCTCTCTGGAGCCGGTGCGGTCTGATCCACAGTCCCCACTGTTGCAATCTGTGGCAGGCAGTCATTGGTTCTTTCTCTCATTCCTCTCGATCATCCAGGAGTCTTTCGGATCATGATGTGGAGAGGGTGGTGAAGAGGCTTCTTAAGACACAGGCATTAGCTAAATTATTATCAAACCCTGCCCACAAGGAATTGGCGCTGACAGCCCGATGTTATTGATTTCTCCTCCGACTCCCTTGAGTTTGGAGCCGGAGTGCATGGAAGTAGTGGTGAAAATGTTGACTCTGATTACCACTGGTCTATCGGTTCCGACTACCGCTCCGATCTCTTCATTATCTCAGTCTATCGAGGGATCTGGGGGCCAATGCTCTCTCATTGGCTCCAAGGGCAGAGGTGGCATCGGACCCTTGTCCGACCCCACTCTCCCTCTTGGGGCTTCAGCGCAGGTGAGTTCAGCTCCTACATTAGTCTCGGAGCCATCGTCCTCAGTTCGGAGGAGATCTCCAGGCTCTTCGGAGCCGGGGACTCTTTCGGGCCGGGACTGCGGTGCCTTCGAGGTGATGAAGGGTGTGCTGTCCTCTGAGACCGCTCCACCCTCGACGGCATTGGCTCCTACTCCTTCGGTGCCGATGTATGCCTCCGATCCCCCCCAAGCATAGGGATCCCATGCTCCAGGACGCCCCATTGGGCAACCCCACCTCTTCCAAAACCTCCCCTGAGCACCCCTTCGAGGATGTCCCTCGGAAGAGAAAATGCAAGAGGAAGCATTTGGACTCCCCTGAGTCCCTCACTTTAGAAACAGACTTGGAGGGCTCAGAAGGGTCCCCACGGTCCCCCTCTGAGGATGTCTCTTTTTCAGACATCCTGGAAATCCTTAGACAGAGGGGGTGTCTGGAAATCCCTTGCCCTTTCTGAGGACGAGTATGTGTACCTGGATGCATTTGGTTCCTGGCCCTCCACCTCTTGGGTGTCTCCGCCTTTCGACCCTCCGCTGGCCTTAGTGAGTCGGAAGGTGTGGAGCTCCCCAGAGACTATGGAACCAGTTCCGAGGAGGCCCAATAAATTCATAACTGCTCCAGAGGACAGGTCTTTTCTATCTGTGGACGTGCCTGTTGATGCTGTGGTGGTGGCGGCAGCCACCAAGAAAGAACTAGTGGAGACTTTTTCTTCTGTCCATCCACAAAACAAAAAGTCTTGTACGATGGGCAGGTATGGGAAGCATATGTTTGTTTCAGTGGCCTTTACTCTCAGGTCACTGAATTATTTGTCCCACTTTACACTCCTTCAGAGGGATCTCCTAAAGGAGCTAAGAGATACCCTACAGGATCCTACAGCTGAAGGAGCTGCTAGCAAGGCAGCTTCACAGCTTGCGACCTTGATATAGTTAATTCCTTCGTGCTGCTGATCTCTTACACAGCAGATGGAGCGAGTAGGGCAGCAGGCACAGGAGTTGCCTTGTGTAGACACTCCTGGATGCGCCTTTGTCAATTTGTGGAACCCTTCAAGTCCTCCTTTACCAACACCCCCTTTGACGGCTCATCTCTGTTCGGGCCTCAGGTAAAAGAGACTCTTACCAGGTGTGAACGGAATGGCAAAATTCTCTCTGCCATGGAAGCAAGTTTTTCCGCTCCCTCTAGACCTCACCGTAAGGGTAAGAAGAGCGGGAAGATGTGGTTCGAAAATCCCAAGGAGTTTCGCCTGACACACATGGAGAATTTTCCCCCCAGGGGCAGAGGGGGAAATAATGGGAGATGCCAATCCCGCAGCAGGGGGGATCCACAGAATCAGGCCGACAGAGATACCTTCTCTGGCTGGCCTTTCCTGTGCTCCTGAAAGGAGGCCCATCTGTCCACCTCTGGAGGCAGTCAAGGGCAGATTATCCCAGTACCCAAAAGCCTGGAAAACAATCATGGAAGATACATGGGTACTGTCGATAATGTCCAGGGGTTACAAAATTCCCTTCTCCCAACCACCACTTACAAGAAATCAACACCCAATCCCAGATGTTCTACCCAGTCTTCGGGATCAAGCAAACCTAGAAGTTCAAAGATTGCTAGAAAAAAGAGCCATCCAAGAACTCCCCGCAGACCAAATTGGATCCGGCACTTACTCAAGGTTCTTTTCTTACTCAAGGTTCTTTTTAGTTCCAAAAAAGACAGGGGACTGGACGCCCATTTTGCATCTCAGCAAACTCAACAAATCAGTCAAGAAAACAAAGTTCCGGATGGTAACACTGCAATCCATTCTTCCTTTTTTGAGCCAGGACAACTGGATGCGCTCCATTGATCTCCAAGATCCGTACTGCCATATAAAGATGGACAGGCGATCCAGCTGTGAGCCAGTCATTACCAGTTCAGAGCTCTGCCCTTTGGTCTCACCACAGCCCCCAGAGTGTTCACCAAATGCATGGCAGTAGTCACGGCTCATCTGTGGCATCTAGGATTCTGGGTGTTTCCATATCTAGACAACTGGCTCCTCACTGACACCACCAAGCATCAACTGATTGAGGCATGGGACTCCACCATCCACACCTGTACACAACTAGGCATCACCATAAACTACGAAAAGTCTGCCTTGTTGCCTTGTCAGTATATTACATTTATAGGGGCGGATTTAGACACAAGGGCCATGATAGCAAAACTTCTCAAAGAGTGTTAGCCGTTCATCATCAAGTTTTATTCCTCATGGAAAGAAAGAGAATCCAGGCAAGATTTGTCCTCAAGGTCTTGGGTTCGATGGCTGCAGCAATTACTTTGGTCCCTATGGGGCGCTTCCACATGAGAATTCTGCAGTGGCTGCTGTTGGCTCAATGGTCATTCCAGGATTTATCAATGTCACATCAGATTTGGATCACGGAGTCATGCAAGAAGAATTTAGCATGGTGGCTTCACTCCCCTCCGGTATCAGTGGACAGACCATTTCTAACCCCCCAACCCATAGCCACAGTGACCACGGATACTTCCCAGATAGCGTGGGGGGGGGGGGCATTATCTGGGACAGACTGTTCAAGGGACTTGGCAGGAACACGAGTACCACTTGCACATCAGAGTCCTATAGATGAGAGCGGTGCTTCTGGCATTGCAAGCACTTCAAGACTCTCTACCTATGGGGACTATAACAATTCAGACAGTCAACATGTCAGTAGTATGGTACATCAACAAGCAGGGCGGAACCAGGTCTTATCCCTTGTGCCATGAGGCTCTACGAGTATGGCAATGAGCAGTGTCTTCCCAACACTTTCTGGTCGCAACACACATTACGGGGAAATCCAGCATGATAGCGGACAAGCTCAGCATGGCTATTCTGTTGCCTCACGAGTGGTCCCTGAAACAGGAAGTTGCAAAGTTGATTTTTCGCAAATGGGGCCAGCCATGCTGCGATCTTTTCACCACTCCCCTCAATAACAAATGCAGCAGCTACTTTGCCCTGGTCCCACCACAGGGACAGTCACCTAGGCACGCACTTGTTCACATTTAGCCCCTGGGACTTCTTTATGCCTTCCCACCATTCCCCCAATCCCCAAGGTTCTTCAGAAAGCACAATCATTTGGTTGCAAGTTAATCCTCATTGCTCCTTACTGGCCTTGACAGATATGGTTCCCATTCCTTTGGCCTTATCTGCAAGGGGAGCACTGGATACTGGCCCAGTTCCAGATCTCCTGATGCATCAGTCGGGTGCTCTCCACCCTTCCATCCATACTCTCAAGCTGACTGCTTGGTTTCTCCACTTCTGGTCTTAGCCAGGCTTCCAGATGTTTCCCCGGCAGTTCAACACATTTTGATTTCATCCCATAAACCCACTTCTCTTGTTGAGCAAAAAAGAATGACATTGATCCTTTTACTGCTCCCATTTCAAAGATTATGGAATTTCTTGCTGAAACTTTTGAACGAGGAGCAGCGGCAGCTACTATCCAGGTTCAGCTGGCTGCCATTTCTAATTTTCATGTGGTAGAAATGGGATCTAACATCATGGCCCACAGGTTATGTAGAGCATTCTGAAGAGGTACTACCCTCTTAAGACCTCCAATCAGAGAACCCCCCCCCCCCCCCCGGGATTTAAATTTAGTTTTTGAGAATCTCATTCTCCCCCCACTTTGAGCCAGCTGCTTCTAGTCCACTAAAATTTTTGTCGTGGAAGACCTTTTTCTTAACCACCATTACCTCAGCTAAGAGGGTTTCAGAGTTACAGGCCTTATCTATTCATCCCCGTACGTGATTTTCCACAAAGATAGGGTTTCTCTCACAACCAATCCCTCCTTCTTGCTCAGAGTGTGTTCAGGGTACAATTTAAATCAATCCATAGAGCCTCCTGTATTCTTTCCCAATTATGCCAACAAGGCAGCGTATAAGCTCCATCAGTTGGACGTTCATAGACAGTTACATTTTTATTTACACAGGACTAAGGATTTCAGGAAATCTGACCAATTGATTATATCCTTTGCAGACAACAAGAAAGGTTGTCCAGTCTCTAAAGTGACCTTATCAAAGTGGCTTTCAGACACTATCATCTACGTCTACGCTTTGCGGAACAAAGAACTTCCAGGAAAAATTAAAGGGCACTCAACTGGGGCCTTGGCTACTTCTCTTGCTTTTCAAGCCAAACTGCCTTTAGATTCAATCTGTGCAGCAGCTGCATGGGCTAATCCTCATACCTTTGTCTCTCATTATAAAGTAGATGTGGCCTCCCAGAACAGGGCATCCTTTGGTTCCACAATCCTGAAGAGTCTTTTCCAGTGAGCCACCCAAGAAACAGGTGCTGGGGACGCTGTCCCAACCAGCAAGAACAGAGGCGAGATGGGGACAACATAACACAAAGAAGTTATACAACTCACCATAATGTTCCATGTTTATTGTCCTTCATCTCGCCTTCCTTCTTGCGTCCCACCCTCCTTCCCCCTTCCTGGAGGATCGAGAGGAGTTCCCGATGCTCTTTTTTTTTTGGCTACACTGGCTGAGTTCCCTTTTACTTACAAGTTGCAAAAACGAAACAGGAGTTACCAGCCACGATATCTTTAACGAACAGTATAACAAAATTCAGTCCAATCCCATAAAAGGCTCCAAACTGGCTTTATTGAGGTCCAAGGAAAAAATAAGCGCTTTCACGTAGTACACAGCTACGCTTCATCAGATTATACTTAGACTAAGAAGAAGCTCACATTATATACAACCCAAGGCGGGAAAATTATTTACTATAGTAACTAAAGCTGTCTAATTAATAGAAGTAACAGAAGTGATAATCTCATTAACATCGTCATTTAGAAAAAACTGCCGTTCCAGATTTAAAGTGAAACTAACATCACCATTGAGATTCAACTCCTATAAGCAGTTCTCATAAACAACTATGTTGTGAAGCACTTATACTTTAACATATTAAAAAATGTAAATATATATATAAAATTAAAGCCTTATGCTTTAATGTGAATACAGTCATTCACATAATTTGTAAATCTTTAGAATATGTCTCAGTTTCTATGAGAAACATACATCACAAAATACGGCGCACATATAGGTATTAAAAATGAATAGTAACAATAAAATTTAGCGCACCATAGATGATAAAGGATCAAAAGTTAAAAACAGCCCATCGCTGATCTTTTATAGTCACAAAACAAAGTGACTAGTTTTCTTTCATTACTATTTAATTCATTCTTGTATTTCGCTATATTTTCAAGGCGTAAATAACGCCATGACGTCACTTGATAAATACAGTGATCGTCAGTTAGTAAAATAATGAAGTGCAGAGTGCAACAAGAGTATCTTGAACCAATTTTAAGATATGAAAATCTTACTTGTAGCAAAAAACTAAAGTACTAACTGAGCTAATATGTGTACACATTTCTAAAAAGGCACAAAGGTGCAAGGTCTGTAATTCCTGCAGTTTGTATCCACGGATATATGTAAATGGATCCAAAAAGGAGGATTACGAATGTATGTTATATAGCTTACTGGATCTAGAAGCTAAACAAGCTTCAGGAAGGGGAACTATCAGCAACCAAGTGAAATATAATGTAGAACCTAACGACAATTACATTATATATATATAAGATCTCAGATCATTATTTTACTAACTGACGATCACTGTATTTATCAAGTGACGTCATGGCGTTATTTACGCCTTGAAAATATAGCGAAATACAAGAATGAATTAAATAGTAACGAAAGAAAACTAGTCACTTTGTTTTGTGACTATAAAAGATCAGTGATGGGCTGTTTTTAACTTTTGATCCTTTATCATCTATGGTGCGCTAAATTTTATTGTTACTATTCATTTTTTAATACCTATATGTGCGCCGTATTTTGTGATGTATGTTTCTCATAGAAACTGAGACATATTCTAAAGATTTACAAAGTATGTGAATGACTGTATTCACATTAAAGCATAAGGCTTTAATTTTATATATATATTTACATTTTTTAATATGTTAAAGTATAAGTGCTTCACAACATAGTTGTTTATGAGAACTGCTTATAGGAGTTGAATCTCAATGGTGATGTTAGTTTCACTTAAAATCTGGAACGGCAGTTTTTTCTAAATGACGATGTTAATGAGATTATCACTTCTGTTACTTCTATTAATTAGACAGCTTTAGTTACTATAGTAAATAATTTTCCCGCCTTGGGTTGTATATAATGTGAGCTTCTTCTTAGTCTAAGTATAATCTGATGAAGCGTAGCTGTGTACTACGTGAAAGCGCTTATTTTTTCCTTGGACCTCAATAAAGCCAGTTTGGAGCCTTTTATGGGATTGGACTGAATTTTGTTATACTGTTCGTTAAAGATATCGTGGCTGGTAACTCCTGTTTCGTTTTTGTGATTTTGCTGCCTTTGACAAGAGTTACATTTGGTGATTTTGTTGCCTCTTCTTAATCATTTTACTTACAAGTTGGTTAGACCTAGTCTTTCCTTCCTTTCTCTTTGCTGATGATCACACCCTCATATGCAGAGGTTCTCTCATATATAAGTTTAGTAATTTTTTGACCTATTTAGTCTGGTGAGTTATCATAAACAAGATCTGGACGACTACCGCTAGGCATGTTGGGATAGGGGTGAGCCTCAAACCGTTATAAAGCTCTCAAGCTATAGTATACGACTGAGTCGGAGCTGAGGATCAGCTCCAAACCCAACCAGCAAGAAGGAAGGTGAGATGAAGGACAACAAACATGGAATGTTATGGTGAGCACATAACTTCTTTTTTATTATAAAACAAAAAATAAAATGGTAAGTGGTTTCATGATGACTTACTTAAACTAATGAACAGCCAGTAAAAACTTGTGCATTCGTTATTATCCAGTCACATAAAAAAGTCACATACATATTAAACACTAGGTAATATATTAAAATACAAAGTTCATAAGAAGCAGGATATGTATCAAAAATAACCCATTTTCCTTAATGTTTCAAAGGTCTCCTTTTAAGGAAGGGTTTTAACGAAACCACTTCATTTAGACCTGGTGGTTTTTCCGCATTAAAGTATAGGATCCATTTTTGTTCTGCTGCTTCTGTAATGGTTTTTATATTCCCACCCCTCATATTAACCTCTGTCACTTCTAGTACAAAAAATCTAAATGTATGGATGTTCTTCGTCTCACATTGCTGCAGTCATAACCTGTGGGTAGTCCGCTGTCCTCGGTCGGCCCGAATACCAAAGAGCTAGGCTGGCGTCGGTCATTGTCGCCTAGAACTGACGTCAGTACATAGTAGTACTTAAGCGCATGACCGACGCCATATCCTCAGTCTTTCTTGCCGCGTGGTCCGAAGCAGAAGCAGCGTTTGCAAGTGCCGTTCGGCGTTCTGAAATTTTCATTTATCAAGTTTCAGACCGAAGACCAAGTTGGGCTAAGTACCCCGTTGGGGAAATTTTTGTCTTTTCTTGCCTCAGTTATCCGGATGTCAGAAAAAGTTAATAATTGTATTTCTTGTGGGAAACAGATACCTCATAGGGATTATCATTCTTTCTGTATTCCTTGCTTGGGGCCTGAGCACGACGTGGTCAGGTGTCGCTTTTGTGCTAGATTTAATAAGCGCACCATTAAACGCAGATTAGACTGTGCCATGCTTGTTTTTGGTAAACGGTGTAACTATAACATGCCGTCGGATCCTCCGACGCCCGCTACCGCTAAAAAGCGTAAGGATAAATCTTTGAGGTCTAAACCGGATGAGTCGTCCGTTGCGGACGCCGGTTCTCTGAGCCTCGGTTGAATCTGTGGATCCTGCCGAGGGTTCGGCTGAATCCCAGGGGGAACCTTTACTTTTGCAGGAGTTGGCCTCTCAGGAGTTAGGCCAGGCTGAGGGTGCTTCTCAGGTTTCTGTAGTTCCATCTTTACAAAAGGTTATTAGGCCTTCTACTTCAGTGGCTAAAGGCCATGCTAAGGCCAAACCTTGTCTTGCTGGCCCTGGTCATAGTTCTAGCTCTCCAGCCCCTGTTCCTAAAAAGCATATGTTGAAAATGGCTGAGGACTTGATTACTTTGATCAGGGGTTCTATGCCCCCCCCCCAGAGAAGAGGCCTAGGGTGGAGGCAGATTTAGAGGGAATGGACCATTCCTCAGACTACTCTGAATCCTCAGCTGAAGAAATTCAGGATTTCCCTTCCTATTCAGATTCGGATGCAGAGGACTCCTGTCCTTCTGCTTCTCCTCCAGAGGATTTTTCTTTTTCTGAGACTTTACATTCCATGAGGGAACATTTCAAGTGGGAAGGTCAAGATTTTTCAGATTCTCGGAAAAGGCTTAGGGAATTTTTGTTTCTGCCACAACATAGGCCCTTGGCTATTCCTCCTGTCTTAGATGTTGTTCAGGATGTTTTTTCTGAATCTTCCCTTAATCCTGACTCTTTGCCTCCGGCCACTGTTAAGCCAGACAGGTATTACAGAGTTCCAGAAGCACATAAGTATTTGTACAAGAGTCCTAGAGCTGATCCGGAAACTATTATTCAAGGTCTGAAGGGGGTTAGGGCTTCTGTGGCTAAGAATCCAGTTCCTTTGGATAAAGATTCTAGAGCGTTAGATAGGTGGGGGAAAAAGGTGTACACCTCCTCTACGTTAGCTATGAGGGCTTTGAATTGCCAATTTCATATGCTGAAGTATCAGAACTTTTTGTTAGGCCAATTGAAATCTAAGGTGGATGCTTTATCTGAGGGTATAGAGTGTAAGGAGCTCCAGGAGTTGGTTCATGCATCAGATCAAGTTGGCAAACATTCTTTGCAGTGTGGTTTCGATGCTCTTCAGGCTTCATCCAGGGTGGCTGCTACAGGTTCAGTTATTCGTAGACATGCCTGGCTTAAGGATCAAAATTTGTCAGAGCATGTTAAGGCTCGGATTTTGGATGCTCCTCTTCAATCTGAAGTACTTTTTGGCCCTCCTGTGGAATCAGTTTTGAAAAAGATGGAAGATAAGGCTAAGTCTATGCAGACGGTCAAGGATTTTAAGCAGATGCAGCCCCCTAAGTTTAGTAGGAATTGGCCTGCTAGAGGATGGTCTTATCCTTCTTCGGATTATCAGTCTAAGGGCAGGTCTAGACGTGGTAGAGGCAGGGCTCACGCTCAGGGTTCTTTCAGACCTAGGACTTGGAGTTCTCCTGCACAGTCTTCTGGCGAGGGCAGGGGTCAGCCCTTTCGTAAGCAGACCCAATGACCTGTATCTTCCGCTGCCAGACCCTTCTTTACTGGCAGCTCCTCTAGGAGGAAAGTTGGGACTTTTCAAACAAAACTGGAATTTGGTCACCCAGGACCAATGGGTGTTGGATATAATAAATCAAGGTTACAAGTTTTATTTTCACACTTTTCCTCCTTTCAAAGGCATGCCAGATGTGCCTCCTCAGCAAAGGCTGGAGGCTCAGGAGCAAATTTCTCTGCTTTTGCAGATGGAGGCAATTCAGGTGGTCCCTCCGTCAGAAGTAGGCCTAGGATTTTATTCCCGTCTATTCCTAGTGCCAAAGAAAGGAAACACTTGGAGGCCAATTCTGGATTTGTCCATTCTCAATACCTACCTAGACATTCCAAAGTTCAAGATGTTAACATTACAACAACTTCTGCCTATGCTAGGCAAAGATCACTGGATGGTAACCCTGGATCTCAAAGAGGCCTATCTTCACATCCCTATCAGGCCCAGCTGCAGGAGATTCCTGAGATTTCGGGCTGGTACTTCGCATTATCAGTTCTCTGCATTGCCCTTTGGTTTATCTACTGCGCCCAGGGTATTCACAAAAGTTCTGGCTCCTGTGATTGCTTTCTTCAGACAGAGAGGAATACAAATTTATCCTTATCTGGACGATTGCCTGATTCTTGCTCAAAACAAAGACATATTACTACAACATCTCCAGTATGTAATGGCAGTTTTAAGGTGCCTAGGGTATTCTGTGAACGAAATAAAGTCCAGTCTAGTACCCTCTCAGGACATGTGCTTTCTGGGTGTGAGACTGAATACAGCTTCTCAGATGGCTTTTCTGACCCCGGACAAACAAAGAACTCTTCATCTATACTTCCAGCAGTTATCAGTAATGTCCAGGCTGACTGCAAGGACAGTCCTTCAAGCCTTGGGGTTCATGGAATCTTGCATTCTAGTTCTTCCCAATGCCAAACTGCATATGAGGAAGCTACAATGGTATCTCAAAAGTGTGTGGACTCAACACTGCCACAGTTTGGACACTGTCATTTGGATTATACCTTGCATCCAGAAGGAATTCTTGTGGTGGGCTCAGGAATGTCAACTAAACAAGGGACTCTCTGTGACCCGACCAGAGGCGAGTCAGATCTTAACTACGGATGCCTCGGACTTGGCTTGGGGAGCACACTTCAATGTGAAATGGATACAGAACGTGTGGCCTCCCAAACTACTACATTTGCATATCAGCATGAAGGAGATGTTAGCAGTCCAATTTGCTTTGATGGCCTTCAAGGACCTACTTCAGCCGGGACAGGTGTTGATTCAAACAGACAACACAACAGTCATGTGGTACATCAACAAGCAGGGGGGAACGCATTCCTACCCTCTTTGCAGGCAAGCAATGATTTTGTGGGAGACTGCTCTGAGTTTGCAAATCAATCTTCAAGCACGGTTTCTGCCAGGAGCACAGAACTCCCTAGCAGATGTATTGAGCAGGCAAATTGTGGATCCCCACGAGTGGAAACTGGATCCTCAGGTTTTCAAACAATTGACTGTGGCTTGGGGAACTCCAGACATAGATCTGTTCGCTTCTCCACTGAATTTTCAACTACCAAAATTTTGCACAAAGATGTTCCACCCAGATGCTTGGAAAGTGGATGCTCTATCTTTCAGTTGGAACAACCTTCACGTTTATGCTTTTCCTCCTCTGCCTCTTCTCCCCAAGGTACTCTTGAAAGTCAGGCGGGACAAGCCTTGCATGATTCTAATAGCACCAGATTGGCCACGTCAGCATTGGTATCCTCTGCTGAGGAGTTTAATCCAGGAGCCTCCTTGGCTTCTGCCACAGGTTCCTCATTTGTTGTCCCAGTCAAACAATCATTTTCTCAATGTTCAGGTGCAGTCCCTCCATCTGACAGCCTGGCGTATTCTGTGATGGAGCGGTGGGGTCTCAGCTTCCTCAACAGGTTTTAGATGTCATTTTGGAAGCCAGGCGGCCTAGCACTAGAAAAGTTTATGCTGATAAATGGAAGAGATTTTTTCTTTGGAGCACTGCAAAGGGGTTTGATGTTTCAGTGCCTAATTTGAGTTTTGCACTACAGTATCTTACTGAATTACTGGACAAGGGTTTGTCATTCTCTTCTGTGAAGGTTCATGCTGCAGCCATTTCTGCTCACTATGATTGTGACCCTCCTTTATTTTCTCATCCTTTGTTCAAACAATTTCTTAGAGGGCAAAGAATATAAGACCCCCACGTAGAGCTCCTACTCCTTCCTGGGATCTCAATTTTGTTTTGGAGAAACTTACTTTACCTCCTTTTGAACCTGCAGCTACGTCTGAACTGAAGTTTTTGTCTTGGAAGACTGCTTTTTTGTTGGCCATTACTTCTGCTAGGAGGGTATCTGAATTGCAGGCACTCATGGCAGTTGAACCCTTTTTGATATTTCATAAGGATAGAGTTTCTTTGCGAACTAACCCTACGTTTATGCCTAAAGTGATTTCTAATGTGGCCTTGAACCAGTCTATTCATTTGCCTACTTTTTATGCTGATCCCCAAAATAAAGGGGAAAAAGTCTTGCATTCTTTGGATATCCACAGGCAGTTACGTTACTATTTGAGCAGAACTAAGGAGTTCAGGCAGACTCAACAGTTATTTGTTTCTTTTGCTTTGAGTTCACAAGGGAAAGCTGTTTCAAAGCAGACTATTTCAAAGTGGATTGATCATTGTATTGCTTTTTGTTATTCTCATCATGGGAAGGATGTTCCTGCTGGGATCAGACCTCATTCTACTAGGGCTACTGCCACTTCTACTGCTTTTTGAGGGTGTAGCTACTAAGGATATTTTGGAGGCAGCTACTTGGAGTTCAGTACACACTTTTACTAAGCATTACCATCTCCCTCTTTATTCCAAGTCCAGGGCTGGGTTTGCCACTGCAGTTTTACAGGGCATGTTAGCAGCTCCTAATGCTTTGTAGTTTGCCAGCCTCCCTTTTCCTTTGCTTTGGGATTCTACCCACAGGTTATGACTGCAGCAATGTGAGACGAAGAACATAGTACAGTTTTGTACCTACCATAAATGTAGATGTTCGAGGATCCACATTGCTGCAGTCCAATTATCCCTCCCTCCTTCCCCTCTATTGTTTGTGGTTGCTGGGTTTCTTTTTGGGATACTCTTTATTTCCACACTGGTGGTTGTTGGGCGTTTACTGTTTTAGCTCTGGCCTTTCATTTTTAGGCCTTCTGACATCTGGGGCAAGAAAGACTGAGGATATGGCGTCGGTCATGCGCTTAAGTACTACTACATACTGACGTCAGTTCTAGGCGACAATGACCAACGCCAGCCTAGCTCTTTGGTATTCGGGCCGACCGAGGACAGCGGACTACCCACAGGTTATGACTGCAGCAATGTGGATCCTCGAACATCTACATTTATGGTAGGTACAAAACTGTACTTTATGTCCTTCTTTAATTACATGTTGTGCCAAGGCGTTTGTTCTTTTACTATTCCTAATATCCCTGCCATGCTTCAATATTCTGTCCTTAAATAAACAATTCGTCTTACCTATATAAAAGGCAAAGCAAATGTGACAATAACTAAAATAAACTATATTCTTAGTTCTACAATCAGCGTAGAAGTCGAAATCAATTTTACTGCCAAGTATGGGATGTGTAAATGAAGATCCTGAATGTGTAAAACTGCACGCCGTACAATTTCTACAAATATATGTACCTTTTCTATTAGAAAGTTCACTTTGTTGTTGTCTATGTGTCCTGTAACACAAATGTCTTTTAAGTTATTTATTATTCCGAAATAAAAAGTTAGGTCTGTCACTAATAACCCCTTCAAGTTTTTTCATATTTGTAAGAATGTTACAGTTATTTTTAATTATATCGCAAAAAATATTTATATCACTAGAGTAACAAAGTGGGAATCTAAGATTGTTGTCATTTTTGGAATTGTTATAAACGGTTTACTATCAAATGCTCGAAAATGACAGCCGCGCACAGTGGTTTCCACGACAAATATCCTCGACTCATGAATATTGGGTCGTATGGTCGACGCAACATGGGGCGGCCACGGTGGTGCAGCGGTTAGCGTTGTCACCTCACAGCAAGAGGTTCTCCAGTTCGATTCTCAGCTGAGGTGCTTTCTGTGCGGAGTCTGCATGTCCTCCCTGTGGTCGCGTGGGTTTCCTCCGGGTGCTCCGGTTTCCTCCCACATCCCAAAGACATGCAGTAGGTGGATTGGACACTCTAAATTGGCCCTAGGTGTGTGTGTGTGTGCATGTGTGTGCCTTCTGTGGAAGTTTGGGCGCCGGGCTGGCAACTCGACACCGTAAAACTCCACTGCCAATCATGAGCGGACAGATGATCCGCTGTGGCGACCCCTAACCGGGAAAAAGCCGAAAGAAGAAGAAGAAGATGGTCGACGCAACATGATCGACAACATTCTGTCGATATTAATGTTGGCAGCTGCCATTGCCAACCATGCTTCATGTCCCTGCCTTGTATACATCCTTCTGAACGGATGTACACATGAATGTCGACATTCCGACTGTCGCTCTTACCATGTTCAAGGAGGAGCCTGTCGTGTAACTGAATGTCGACATTTTGATTGTAAACCATTATAAACACCTTGTATATTCTCATATTCAGCAAAATATGGTTTACCTTTACTCTGTATTTCACTTTTTACAATGCTAATGCATTTATCAGTTTCTTTCTCATTATAGCCATGGGCTATAAACTCTTCTTTCAAACCCTGCATTACCATACTAAGTTGTTTTTATATTGTTTATATGTTTCTGGGTGCCGCACTGATTTCCATTCATTTGTTTTATCTTTGTAATTCTTTAAGGCAGCAAACCTGAACTGAGGAATTGGGGATGGACTAGGACATTATGAGTAGAGGGAGGAGGTTGAGAGTTGGATCTGTAGAATGTGTTCGAGTCTGATCTGAGGTTGGATCCATAACCCATACATTGAAGAAGAATAAAAACAGACAACACAGATACATAATACATAGTTATGGTGATTACATAACTTTAATTTTTGGCTGGTTTTAAAGCACATATGGAATTTTTTCCTGTCAGAATTTTTTTCTCCCTACTCCTTAGAATATTATTTCTGTATGTGGCTCATTCACAATACTGCTGATGGAGCAGCATGAGCAGCAGGGATGGACATTGCAAAGAAATGACAAGCCTGGCTCATATTGTTTGGTTTTGTGGGGAGCTTCAAGGTGTGCTTTACCAAAGCCCATTTAATGGGTCCTCCTTTTTTTGGACCCAAAGTGAAGGAGAAGTTGCTAAAGAGCAAACGGGAGTGAAAGACACTCTCTGTAGCTGGGGCAAAGTTTGGGGCCCCTTCTCAATGAACCAGAAAGGTGCCAAAAATTTATGGTATGGAAAATCCCAAAAGCAGCCAGTCGAGCAGCATTCATATCAAAGCTCTGGCTTGATGACATGGATGCCACCCCAGAGCAGCAGCTTGCCACAAAATCAATGGTCCATGGTCCTTCTCCTGGAAAGCAGCAGCAGCATGCCTGAGAACTTGCATCTGGAAGCGTGGCTGGCCATCACACAAGGCAAATGAGTCGGGAACATCATATCCAGAGGCTATACAGTTCCCTTTTTAACTGTTCCTTGGCAGACCTCTTTACCCCTACCACACACCCCACCCTGGCAAAAAGAGGTGGCCAAGTCAGACATTCACAGTCTCCAAGAAAATAGAGCCATCTGTGAGGTCCCAGCAGCTCAGGTAGGGTCTAGAGTTTATATTCCAGATTCTTTAGTCTCCAAGAAAACCAAAGGCTTTAGGCCCCTTCTAGATCTCAGGGACCTAAAGCAATGTGTGAGGAAAATGAAGTTCCAGATGGTCACAGTGCAGTCAGTTGTTTCATACCGACAGGAGGGAAATTTGATATGCTTGAGAGTTCATCGAGAAGGCTACTTGAATGGAGAAATAGTCAAAGCTTCCAGGAGGTTCCTACTTTTCAGAGGCCGTCATTGCCAGTTCAGAACTCTGATATATGGTCCCAACAGCCCCCCCCCCTCCGTGTTCTCCAAGAGTATGGCACCTCTAACAGCTTACGTTAGACTGCATCTTTCTTGTACATAGACAGGTGGCTCCTTGTCTATAGTACAAAAGAGTTATTGACACATACAAGGGACTACTTCAGCTTTGTCTGTGCTTGTGATATCATCGAACACTGCAAAGTCCCATTTGGAAGCGTCACACAGTCTCATATGTATGGGTTGTCACCTGGATGTAGTCAACATGTAGCAAAACTTCCAGGAGACAGAACACATTTATTACAGTGTAGTGTCGGTCTTATCTTACACCACCCTTCTTCCATAGTAAAACCAAAAATAAAAAACGTGGAAAAAACAGCACAGTGGCAGGAAAGAGAACCAGCTTTATTTGTGTCTAAGCGCTTTCACCTTCAAATCCTAGGCATCATCAGAGTCACTAAATATACACATCACTTCCTTTTTATAGTAAAATACACATGACATCATCAGAGTTACTCAACATATACATCACTTCCTATGTACATTAAAATACACATGACATCAGACATATAAAAACTCAGTCGTTGCAATTTTGGTTTAAAATCCCGTGCAGTATAATTGTATTAAATATAAAACCTGTATTAAACATGTTAAAAATACCAAAATGATTTGTAAACCACCCTTTTGACATAATTAAAGAACACACACTGGCTGAATTAAATATTAAAAGACTTCCATTTGAGAAGGGGTACAATAGAATTATTGTCATTAATACCTGGAGAATTCTTAACATTTAGTGTCAATTGCCATTTTGTTTCTCTTAGTTCTAAAATCACCTTAGTATTGCCACCTCTTCTCCTTTTCTTCAAAAGGGTGGTTTACAAATCATTTTAGTATTTTTAACATGTTTAATACAGGTTTTATATTTAATACAATTATACTGCACAGGATTTTAAACCAGAATTGCAACAATTGAGTTTTTATATGTCTGATGTCATGTGTATTTTAATGTAAATAGGAAGTGATGTATATGTTGAGTGACTTTGATGATGTCATGTGTATTTTACTATAAAAAGGAAGTGATGTGTATGTTTAGTGACTCTGATGATGCCTAGGATTTGAAGCTGAAAGCGCTTAGTCACGAATAAAGCTGGTTCTCTTTCCTGCCACTGTGCTGTTTTTTCCATGTTTTTATTTTTGGTTTTATTAGTGATTTGCACCCCTGGTGAGGTGGAATTTGTGTGTTGGATTTACTTGTGGAAGTCTGCTTTGTGGCGTGGGTTGCTGGACCTGGTTTTATCAACTTGTTCACTTCTCTTTATCTACAATGGAAGCCCTAATTAATGACCTTACAGAAGCAATTTGTAAGCTGACAGCGAGTTTAGCTACACCTGCAGCACACAGCGTAACACCAATGGTATTGAGTGTTTGCCAGCTACACAAGATCTACGGGTGTTAACTTTACATTCTGTGGGTGGAATAGACAATTCAAACCACGAACCAGAGGGAGTTTCCATCCCTTCAGGATCTAGAGGGCTGACTGCTTGGTTCTCCAGTCCCGTTTTACATTTTAATGAAGATGAGCAGGAAGGGCTGGTCTTGGGAACTCTCAACAACCAGCTGATGTATTTTGAAAAACTATGTCACAAATTTCGTGGCCCCCAGCTGGATAACACGTTTCTACTGGAATCTATAAGACTGAAGCAAGTGCCTAAAGGGCTCCAAATTAACAAGTTACCAAACGGGATTTCTGAGGGTAGCAACGCGTTTAATAAATTAACTGAACTTTATAACAATACAGGACTGGAGATAATGAGAATTTTAATTAAGGACAACAACATTAAGTTGGACAACCTTAAAAAGGACATTGTTACATTAGAAACTAGTATTACAGCTGATTTATTATTTTCACATTGTAAAATTAAATATGACAAGATTTTGTTGGACTTGGAGAAGTATATGACTGACAATTCTGCTAAAAAGCAGGTTAAATTAAAACGTGATAGAAATGAATATGTAGCTAAGAATGCTTACAACATTAGTGTGCATGTGAATGCTGGTAAAGTGGATGATGTTGATTCTGATGAAGGGGGTAGTTCGAATGTTAAATCTAATGATGTTATTAGACCTAGTAACCAAAACTATGTTAACAATGTAAGTAATATTAGAAAGAGTAGTGAGGTAAATGATGAGTTTTTTTTTAAAAACCCCTCTGGAAGTAAGAAGATCGGAACGCCTGAAAAATCAGGCGAACAGGAATGGTCCTGGTTTTCAGAACCGATGGCGTTACAACAACAGAGGTTGGAAGGGGAGGGGGAGGCAGAACCAATACTGCCGAATAATATGTATAGTCCTGAATTATCAATTATTGATGATGACTTGCATGGCATACAACAAGATGTTGTCAAAATTCTTAAAAATGGAGATTTTACTTTATATAATTTTACCAACAAGCCATTGACCTCTATGCATTGTGAATTATTGAAAAAAGGTATGTTAGGTAGTCCAATCTCACCTTCATTTTTACATACGGGTTCAGAGCCAATCCTCGGCTCCAGCTCGGCTGATTTTCAATCTCAAAGATTTGTAATTGGCTCGTGGCTAAGCAGGTATCCCATGGTGCACCAGTGCAATCCCCATATCTCGTTTGCCGCGTCGACGAGTTCGGATGTGCTTCTCTTGGCTCTGCCTAAGTTTTTGCATTTTTCATTAACTAGTGTTTTTATTTGCATATTTACTGAAAATATACATATATAGGGCTTTATCTTAATTGTCTTGTGGTCTTGTGTGACCGTAGTAGTAGTAGTATCCTGTGTACCAGTAGTTAGGCGCAGTTGCGCTTTTTGCCTAAATCGTTAGTTTTGGCGGTTTTGCCATTTTCCTGTTATTTACTGGAAAGTATACATATGAGGTTTACCTTAATTGCCTTGTGGTCTTGTGTGACCAGTAGTAGTAGTCTCCTGTGTATCAGTAGTTAGGCGCAGTTTTGATTTATTGTCTAGATAGTTAGTTTTGGCAGTTTCGCCGTTCTTAATCAATAGGGGCTCCTATTGATTACTTTCCTGTCAATCGATTATTGTTGACTGGTGGTCTTTAACGGGAACCCGCTAAAGTCTTAATCACTTTACAGTTGCAAATTTTTCTCCTTCCTTTAGAACGTGTGTGTGTGTTGTGGTATACTTGGTCTGTTTGAATTAGTAGACCCGGTTCTTCACAGGGCTAGGCCCATTTAACGTAGAGGACCTAGTCCTCGTGTTTCTACTCCACTGTATTTTTATTTGAAAATATTTCCTGTGTGACTGAATATCTGTCTGTTGTTTAGTGAAAGACCTAGTTTTTTTTCTTACACCAGGCCAGGCCCATTTAACTTAGAGGACCTAGTCCTCATGTAATTCTTCTGCTGGGCTAGGCCCGTTTTAGTTAGAGGACCTAGTCCTCAGTCATTCTCTTTCTCTTTTCTCCTCTGGTTGCTTGTGTGTTGCAATGTCTAAGGATATCAAGGAGCACAAACCCTCCGGGTTTTAAAAATGTATGAAGTGCTCCCATAAAATGTCTGACGGATGGCCACAGTAGCTGTGTCTACTGCTTGGGAGCCATCCATTTGCAAGAATCATGTTTGTTCTGTCATGCTTTCTCTCCTAGAGTGTTGCAGGAGAGAAAGAACAAACTGATACTCAGAGGTCTTCTGAAGCCAACCTTCGAGGAAGCTTTATCTGGTTCTTCGGCTTCTTTGTCTAAGTCTTCAAAGTCAAGATCTGACTAAAAATCAAAAGGTTCAAAAAGGCCTTCTCCAGCACCAGCTGGTGTTTCGGAGCCACCTGCCAAATTAACAAAATCTGCCTCCTCGACTCCTCAGTCTTTGGAGCCGAAGGAGAGCACCGTGGTTTCAGAGTCGGTCACAGGTGCTTCGGTGCTGACTGCTGAACCCTTGGAAATAGTTGGCTCTGCTTCTTGGAGCTGGTCTATAGAGTCCCTACCGGTCTCCTTGATGGTCAAATCTCCAGTACCTGCTAGGTCGACATCCCCAACTTTGTCTTCTAGATCTTCCAGGAGCCTTTCAGAAGAAGATGTGGAGAGGGAAGTACTGAGACTCCTGAAGTCGTCTGCCCTGCCTAAATTTTTGTTGGCTCTGACCCAATCGGCACCGGAGCCACTCGAACCAGTCTTGTCCTCATCCGTGATTTCTCCTCTGAACCATGTTAGTTTTTCGGAGCCGGAGTGCTTGTTACCAATGGAGGAACCCTCGGTTCTGGCTCCCCTTGCTGTTGCATTGAACCGAGTTCGGCTCCATCCCTCGTGTCCGGGAACCGAAGCTCTTCTGTCGGCACCGAGGGGGAGAGTGTGAATCGATCTTTGTCGGTTCCGAGCCTTCTTCTCGGTGCTACCGCCAGGGTGAGCTCGGACCCTGCATCTATCTCGGAGCCAATGGCTTGGGCTCCGGCACTGTCCTTTGTCTCTTCAGAGCTGGGATGGTCTTCGGAGCTGGAGAGGTCTGCTTTTGAGGTGATGAGGAGTATGCTGTCACAATCTACAGCCCCTACCAGTGGTACAAGCACTCTTCCCCCAGGGCTCCCACTTCGGTCTCAGTATCTACTCTCTCCGGAGACAGCAGAGACCCACAGCCTCAGGAGCCACCGGCTGGTGGCCCCCACTCTTACGGGACCTCCCCAGAAGGTCCTTTCTAGGAGCCCCCTTGGAAGAGAGTATGCAAGAGGAAGCATATTGACTCCCAGGATGAGTCTCTGACATCGGACACTGACCTCGATGAGTCGGAGGGTTCCCCTAAGTCGTCCTCTGATGATGACTCCTTTGTGGACATTCTAGAAATCCTTAAACAGAGGTGTGACTGGCCCACTGTCAACCCTTCTGATGAGGAGTCGGTGTACCTGAAGGCTTTCGGGTCTCAATCTTCTGCCTCGTGGGTGTCTCCACCTTTCGACGAGCTAATGGATCTGGTTAGTCAGAAGGTGTGGGATACTCCCAATGCCATGGAGCCAGTCCCTAGAAGACCAAATAAGTTCCTGTCTGCCCTTCCTGGAAAATAATTCTTGTCCAAGGGCGTTCCCATAGATGTCATGATGGTGGCGGCGGCCACGAAGAAGGAGTTGGCGGAGACTTCTTCCTCTGTTCATCCACCAAACAAGGAGTCTCAACAGATGGACAGATTTGGGAAGCGTGTATTTAGTTTAGCGGCTTTTACACTTCGAGCTCTGAACTGTCTTACCCATTTCACGAGGTTGCAGAGGGATCTCCTCAAGGAGTTAGGAGATTCCATACAGGATGCTTGTCCTGAGGGAGTCCCTGATAGGATCTCTGCTCAGTTGTCCAGCCTAAATTCAGTAGTTAACTCCTCCATGCGGCTTATCTCTCATGCAGCGGATGGAGCAAGCAGAGCAGCGGGTTCAGGAGTTGCCCTTAGGCACCACTCCTGGATGCACTTGTGTAACTTTGCGGAGCCTTTTAAGTCCACCTTCACCAATGCCCCATTTGATGGTTCCTTCTTGTTTGGTTCCAAGGTGAAAGAAACACTCACTCGGTGTGAACAGGAAGGAAAGACTCTCTCTGCCGTGGGAGTCCATTTTACTGTCCCCTCTCGACCATACCCCAAAGGTCAAAGGGGAGGTAAGATGTGGTTCAGAAAGTCCCAGAGGGCCTTTCCGGACACAGAGAGTGAATCCTCCTTCAGAGGCAGAGGAGGAGGAAATGGCAGACGTCGCCGTAGAGGCAGGGGCGGTCCGCAATACCAGCAAGGCCGTGGTTCGTTTCGAGGGCGGCCTTATCAGTGCTTGTGATGTGGGGCCCGACTGCGTTTCTCTGAGGCCAGTCAGGGGTCGCATCTCTTTGTATTCAGAAGCCTGGCTAAATATAACCCAAGACAAGTGGGTACAAAGAGTTATTACCAGAGGCTATATCATACCCTTTTCCCTTCCACCGTTTGTTCCCAAGAAGATCCCAGATGTTCCACCCAATCACAGGGATCAGACAACTGTGGAGATCAACAAGTTGCTCTCAAAAAGAGTCATCCAGACCATCCCAGCAGACCAGACAGGATCCGGAACTTACTCCAGGTTCTTTTAGTCCCAAAACGAACCAGAGACTGGAGGCCAATATTGGACCTCGCATATTAAACGAATCCGTGAAAAAGGACAAGTTTTGGATGGTCACGCTGCAGTCGATACTCCCGTTGTTAGGGAAAGACTATTGGATGTGCTCTCTGGATCTCCAATACGCCTACTACCATATAAAAATGGACAAGGTGTCAAGGAGGTATCTGCGCTTCCGGCTGGGAGCCAGCCATTATTAGTTTCGTGCTCTGCCCTTTGGTCTCACCACAGCCCCCAGGGTGTTCACCGAATGCATGGCAGTATTGACAGCTCACCTGAGATGTCAGGGATTCCAGGTGTTTCCGTATTTGGACGACTGGCTCCTGACTGCCCCCACCAGGCATCTACTTCTTCAAAACAGGGACGCCACCATCCAGCTTTGTGCTCAACTAGGGATCTCCATAAATTGGGAAAAATCTGCATTACTGCCCTTGCAATCTGTGAATTTTATAGGTGCAAAGATAGACACAGTGGATATGACAGTTCGTCTTCCCGCCGAAAGAGCACAAAACCTCATCTCACAAGTTCAGCGTCTTTTTCCACTTCGGAAGGTCAAAGCAAAATGGATTCTTCAACTTCTTGGAACGATGGCCTCAGCCATTCTGTTAATACCTTTAGCCAGGTTGCACATGAGAATCCTTCAATGGCTCGTGTTCTCCCAGTGGTCGTTCCAATATCTACCGCTGAATCACCCTATTCTGCTGTCGGAATCATGCAAAAAGGACCTTCATTGGTGGATAGCCTCCAACAACTTGTTCATGGGAGCTCCCTTTGTGCCTACCCAACCCGTTGCCACTGTGACCACGGATTCCTCCCGGGTCTGGTGTGGGGGGGACATTATCTTGGCAGGACTGTCCACGGCACATGGCAAGAACACGAGGCTCATCTGCATATCAATGTTCTAGAGATGAGAGCGGTGCTTCTGGCTTTGCAAGCACTTCAGGACCTTCTTCCTCCAGGGACGATTGCGATACAATCGGACAACATGTCGGTTTTGTGGTATATCAACAAACAGAGCGGTACCAGATCTTACCCACTCTGTCGAGAGGCCATGCGAGTTTGGGAATGGGTGATTTCTTCCCAGCGCTTTCTGGTAGCAATGCACATTCCGGGGACAACCAACGTGATAGCCGACAAACTGAGCTGGGCAATCTTGCTGCCCCATGAGTGGTCTCTGAAACAGGAAATAGTGGAACAGATTTTCCGAAAATTGGGACAACCTTGCTGTTACCTTTTTGCCAGTCCAGTCCATACCAAGTGCAGCAGTTATTTTTCCCTAATTCCCCCTCCGGGGGAAGCACCCAGGGACGCTCTGGCCCACGGGACTTCTCTATGCCTTTCTTCCATTCCCTCTTATCCCCAAAGTGATACAGAAAGCCAACTGACTGGGAAGCAAGTTAATCCTCATTGCTCCTTACTGGCCTCGTCAGGTCTGGTTCCCCTTCCTCGAGCTTCTTCTCATGGACGATCCTTGGATCCTGGATCCAGTTCCGGATCTGTTGACCCACATGTCGGGTTCGCGACATCCCTCTCTCCACACCCTCAAACTGACAGCTTGGCTGCTCCAGTTCCATCTCTAGTCAGGCTTCATGATGTTTCATCATCAGTGTCCCCATATTCTTTTATCCTTGCATAAACCATCAACCAGCAGGCTGTATGACAGTAAATGAAAAAGGTTCTCTATTTGGGTACAGAAAATGAAAGTGGATCCTTACACCGCTCCCGTTCCTGTGATTCTGGAATTCCTTTCGGAGCTTTTTCAGCAGGGATCTGCCATTGCCACCATCAAAGTACAATTGGCGGCTATCTCACATTTTTATTTGGGATCTCCAGATGTCAACCTTATGTCTCATAAGTTATGCAAAACTTTCTTGAGAGGAGCCACTTTACTGAGACCACCATTACAAGAACCTGTGGCTTCTTGGGACTTAGTTTTTGTTGTCCAAACTAACATCCCCTCCCTTTGAACCGTCTCATTCAGCTTCCTTAAAGTATTTGTCTTGGAAGACTGTGTTCTTAGTAGCTATTACATAAGCCAGACGTGTTTCTGAACTACATGCCCTGTCTATTAAGCCACCTTATTTAGTCATTTGTTCCCAAAAGTTTGTTCTTCTGCCACATTGAACCAGTCCATTGAGCTTCCAGTTTTCTTTCCCAATCATAGCAATGCAGCTGAATATCATTTCCACCAGTTGGATGTTCACAGACAGCTACATTTTTATTTGCAACGGACCAAAGAATTTCGGAAGTCAGACTGGTTGTTTGTTTCCTTTTCTGATTCCAGATTGGGCTTACCAGTTTCAAAGGTGACATTGTCTAACTGGATTTCGAGTTGCATAGCTTTCATCTACAGTTCGGAGGGCAGACCTTTACCCCACAGGATCAAGGCTCACTCTACCAGGTCTCTGTCTACCTCTGCAGCCTTTCAAGCCAGGGTACCAATTGATCATATCTGTGCAGCAGCTACGTGGGCTACCCCTCACACCTTCATTACTCATTATAAGTTGGATTTGGCTTCTAGGGGTAGAGCATCCTTTGGCTCCACGGTGCTCAGGAGTATCTTCCAATGAGCCATCCAAGAATAAGGCGCTAGGGACGCTGTCCCATATGTAAAAATGAAGGTGAGATTGGACTACCTAACATAAAGAAGTTATGTACTCACCATAAAGTTCCATTTTGGTAGTCCATCTCACCCTTCATTTTTAACAACCCGCCCTCCTGCCCCCATCCTGGAAGATCTGGAGGTAATACTGTAAATTTCTTGGTTGGCGACCCATTAGTATTGGTTTGTTGGGTAGGGGTTTCTTTCTATTTCTAGTGAGCAGCAAACAAGATCTGGGGATTACACTGGTGCACCATGGGATACCTGCTTAGCCACGAGCCAACCAGAAGTCTTCGAGCTTGAAAATCGGCCGAGTCGGAGCCGATCCCGTATGTAAAAATGAAGGGTGAGATGGACTATCAACATGGAACGTTATGGTGAGTACATCACTTCTTTTTTTCTTTTGTACCGTCTTTTAAAACCTCAGGTTGTTTACAAGACATTTAAACCTGAAATTAATATTTTCAAGTGATGAGGGGGATGTTTGCCCAGCACTAAAAAGGAGTACTACTTTTATTCCTTCCTGTCATAGAAAAATTGGACTTTTTGAGTCGTTTTGTGAATCAGAATTTAGGGCTCAGTTACAAAACAACAATATGGGGAGTGACAGTCTCAGTAGGCAGGAAAGAAAGATTTTTAGTGAATTAAAAAGTGATACAACAATTAGGTTCACGAAACCGGATAAAGGCTGGGGGGGGGGTGGTATTGATGCCAAAGTTTGACTATAGTTGTAAAATGTTTACTATTTTCAATGACCCTGCCACTTATTCTAGAGTTTCATTGAACAAAATCAACCACACTTATTCTAAGATTGATATAGAGTTATTTGATGCTTTTTTACAGGCTGTTATTAATTGTGTTGAATTGGACTATCTGAGTATGGATGACCCAGTTATCCCGGTGATCTTTGGAATTCCTAAGATCCATACGTGTGTCCATGATCCTCCTTTTAGGCCAATTGTGGCTGCCAAGGGTTGAAAGACTGAGCCCTTGGCTGCCTATATTGACCACTACACTAAGCCTATTATTAAAAATGTTGACTACATTATGAGAGATTCTTGGCATTGTTTGGAGATGTTGCATGACATTGTCACATTAGAAAATGTGAGCTTTTTGGCCATTGATGTGATCAGTTTATTTTCTGTAATTCCCCATGTTAAGGGTGTCAAGGCATTTGAAGAATGTTTAATTGGATCTGGCATGCTTCCTAACGATAAGGTAAAATTTTTAACTAGTTTGATGGAAATTGTACTGAATAGTAATTTCCTCTTTTTTGAAGGCGAGTATTATCGCCAGACCACAGGTGTCACGATGGGAGTGAAATGTGCTCCAGTTTTTGCAAATGTGGTCCAGTTGCAATGGGAGAAGGAAGTGGTGTTTAGATCCAAATACATGCCTAAGATTGTTAAATATTTGAGATTTTTGGATGACATCCTGATTTTATGGAATGGTCCTATATCTGAAATTGATGATTTTGTAGCCTTTTTGGATTCTAGCACTGACTTTTTGTCGTTTACTTACAGACACAGTTGTGAAGAAATAGATTATTTGGATATATTGTTAAAGAACAATGATGGTAGGTTGGTCTCCACGATTTTTAGGAAACCAGCTTACTCAGACGGACTGTTGCATTACAACAGCTGTCACCCTCCCCATCAGAAATGTGGAGTGGTGAAGGGCCAGATGTGTAGGCTGTCTAGGCTGATTAGTCAGGATGATGATATCAGTAAGGAATTGTACACACTCATAGGGATGTTTATCAACAGAGGTTACCCACTCAGATTGTTGCTCAACACCAAGAGAGAGATCTGGAGAAAGAGGTCTACACTCTATCGACCGATTTTATCATTAGAATCTAACATGGCTGACCCGGTAAGAAACATGCGGTGGGTAATAATGTTATGGTATTAAAGTATAATCAGGATTGCCCCAAGCTTGTCAGTATTTTAAACACTGCTTGGAAAAATGTCTTTGATGATGATCTTACACAGAGGTTAGGTGTAGCACCAAAGGTGGTATTCAGTAGAGGAAGTAATTTCAAGGATCTTCTTGAATTGCGAGAGATAGATCAGAACAGAGGACATGTCTCTAGGATGTACAAGTGCGGTTCTTGCAATTATTGCAAGTATATTAACGATGGCCCTTATGTAGTTGTGGACGGCTGTCCCCGCACTTTGTCATGTCCTGGTAGGGGAACATGTAATACTACAAGTGTTGTATACCTAACAACATGTTCCACATGCTCGGCATTCTATGTTGGTAAAACCATACAGAGATTGAAAGATAGAATTGCCGAGCATGTGAGGGACATTAAAAATAAGAAGACAAGTAGTGCCCTTTATAGACATTCTGTCATATGTCAGAATTTTAAGAGGTTTCTTTTTTTCATTATTGACATAGTGAAGAAAAGGTGGCAATACTAAGGTGATTTTAGAACTAAGAGAAACAAAATGGCAATTGACACTAAATGTTAAGAATTCTCCAGGTATTAATGACAGTATTTCTATTGTACCCCTTCTCAAATGGAAGTCTTTTAATATTTAATTCAGCCAGTGTGTGTTCTTTAATTATGTCAAAAGGGTGGTTTACAAATCATTTTAGTACTTTTGACATGTCTAATACAGGTTTTATATTTAATACAATTATACTGCACAGGATTTTAAACCAGAATTGCAACAACTGAGTTTTTATATGTTTGATGCCATGTGTATTTTAATGTAAATAGGAAGTGATGTATATGTTGAGTGATTTTGATGATGTCATGTGTATTTTACTATAAAAAGGAAGTGATGTGTATGTTTAGTGACAGTGATGATGCCTAGGATTTGAAGGTGAAAGCACTTAGTCACGAATAAAGCTAGTTCTCTTTCCTGCCACTGTGCTGTTTTTTCCATGTTTTTTATTTTTTATTTTTGGTTTTATTAGAGATTTTCACCCCTGGTGAGGTGGAATTTGTATATTGGATCTTCTTCCATAGTAGCTGTTGTAAAGATTCTGAGACCTACGACAGCAGCAGTCCATTTGGTGCCATTTGCTAGACTCCATATGAAAGTCATGCAGTGGACCCTCCATATTTAGTGGTCTCAGCAGGATAATCCTTTGAACCAGATAATTCCATTTTCCAGATCATGCTGCAGACACCTTCAGTTGTGATTGTATGTACCAAACTTAAACTAAAGATGTGCACTACCCTTCCTCTTACATCAGTGAAGTGGCCTTTAGAATCAATGGAAAAATCCAAAAAGGATCTCTTTCTTATTTTTACGTTTAAATTGCATGTTTTAGTTACAAGAAATATGTTCAACTTCATGACAAAAAAAAAGGCAGAAAATATAGGTGGACCAAGACTAATCTTAGGGAAAATGTTGTAATGTTATGTTTAAATTGGACAGAAATGTTATCCATTACCTGTAGGTAGAATTTAATTACTTGTGCACCCCATGGTATGGTATTTTGTTTATCTACTCTCCAGGGTCATATGGTATGTTCACATGCTTTTTATGGTGAGAGCCACCAACTTTACACCATGTCTACATTACTTACTTACTTACTGCGTCCCCAATCTTTGCCAGTACCTATGCAACAGTGAGCCTTTTTGCATCTTTTGTAGCCTATTAGTTTATTAAAAAAATATGATAAAATTACAGCAGTTGCCAGTAAAATGAAGGCCAGGTCGAGTGTCATTCTTACTCTCTGATGTTGTGGTTGCACTGTAATGACTCCATTCAGCCACAGCTCATTGGTTTCATTACTGGATATATATGCATACATGCATGCTGTAGATGTTTGTACAGGTATTTACCAAGTGTAAGCATCTTACCATTGTACAAACTGTATTCTGCAACCTGGTTACGAGGAATAGATTTTAATTGGTCCAGTATGTTTGATTACCTTCTTTTGAATGCATTCCTCTTCTCCTTTAAATAATGATGCAAATCTTGAAGTAGAGAATTACAGAAGACAAAAACACTACGAACCATGCCTTGCAAAACTCCACCTGAATTTATTTAAAAAGTTAAGTGCTTTTCTTCTTAATATTATCTGAAGTTTATCAGAAGTGTTTTCACATTGTATGTCCCTTTCTATATAGATTTGCTCACAAGTCATGTCACTGTCCAATGAATCATTTAAAGTGCATCGAGTGTAACAGGTTAGCTAAAAAGCAACAACACTTTGTTCAGAATTTACTTTACATAAATTTATAAATAAATATTAAAGCTCAATAATAAAAAAATTCAAAATTATCTTATGATCTTGCATTTACCAAGCATTTAATGTTAATGACGCTGTTCTCTTCTAAAAATTATTATAATCAGATCCTCTAATATTTGTAACTGGATGTTCTATTACACTGAAAATAAATTTCAGAAAATCGTCACAACTTAATGTATGTTTATATAATGTATTTTTGTGGTCTTTATTTCTAATAAAACATTTGATGTTAAAATAGTAAGGCAGATAGAATATGTAAAGTTCCTCATTGACCCAGCAGCTATAGGTTTTGCTAAGCCTACTGCTACTAAACATTTAGTTAAATCCAGTCCTAGTATTTCTGATGAGGATGGTAAGATTATTGATACATTTGGGGGTAAAAGTGTATGCTTCTGTAACTTTGATTTTAAGAATTTTGAATTGTCAGACTCATATGTTAATGTTTATTCTGACTAACAGTGATATTATGATGAATGTTTTGTCTGCAGTTTCTTCTTGTGTGGAAAAATCTACTCTAAACAATTTTCTTTCTTCAGTTGTGCAAGTCAGCTGCTCATTGTTTATAGTATGTTTATGACTCAACTGATACTTCTTCCAGGACTGTTGTCACTGGTACTGTTTTGAGGAGGTTTGCCTAACTGCATCCTCAGAACCTCCCAGATTATGTCAGAAATGAGATTTTAAACTCCCCTTTGGATAGGATTTATTTATTGAAGTTTAAGATTTAGTTTCATGGAATCTCTTTTAAGATATTTCAGCCCTGTTTTTCCAAATTTTCTAAGATTCTCTAACCCCTTATCCAGTTTTGGCAAAAAAAAAAAACAAAATAAACAGTCTCAAGAAACTGCAGATAAGCAGATGATTTGATGTTGTCATTTTCATTCATTCCTTAAATGATGGGTCTCAGATCCAACTTTTTGGCCAATTTTACTAGACTAATGGATCCAGCTGTTGAGCTCCTCCCTTTACCCAAAATGCCCCACCATCCTGGCATACCTCAGATCTCATTTGTCACCACATTGTTTGGATGCAAATTTTCTACTCTCGAGCTATGGGGTTAAATAGGAATTTTTAACTCTTTGTGAGCTTTTTTTTTTTTTTTTTTGTAATTTATTTTTTTCCTCTTCGCCCCTTTGCCTTTATAACACATTTTTGATGTTGAAACCTTTTCACATTTTCATTCTTATCTTCTGGTTAGGCCTCTCCACCCATATTAGGGTATTCTTATTACACTGTCATTAGTATCCTGTCTATCTTTTTTCTATCTACTTGTCTATAGGGTACTTCTCAAGTATCATTGTTGGTATTTTTTCTCTGTTGTTGACTGTTAAAAAAGGGTTTTCTTTTTTATTGTATTTATTATTTGATATGGCTGACAAGCCTATGGGCTTTGAGAAATGGACTTTCTTGCATAAGATCCCTAAATTTGATGCCCACAGGAGGTATGTTTACTGTTTGGGTGCTGCCCATCTCAAAGCTGACTGCTGTATTTGTGTGGGATTCAACTCCTGTGTGTTGAGTGACAGGAGAAACAAATTAAAGTTAAAAGGTGTATTACCTTCTTTTTCTGTTTCTTTATCACCTGGGACTCAAACCTCCCTCAAAAAAACTGAAAAAGTGAGACATGACTCAGTTCCAAAAGAAAAGAAGTTCAGGAAATAATTCTCTTTGTTCAGCTTTGATTCCTAACCCTCCTACTAAAATAAACCATATCAGATATCTGCTTTGAAACATGCAACTTCAGGCACCAAATCTCCTCTGACCCAATCTGCATGCTTCTCCTGGAACCAATATCTCCTCAACTCCATTCTCCTTTTTTGCAAGAGACACCGAGTAAACCCTCCAGACCACTTTCCACTAGTTCTTCCCTTAGGTCCTCCAGGAGTTTATCTGAAACAGAAGTGGATAGAATGATGAGGATGTTTCTCAGGGCTCAGATCTTGATGGGGGTAATTCTGTCTCCATCTTTCATTGGACCCTTAAATCTGCCCTCTTCTCACCCTCACATTTTATCTCTTTCTCTAATATGACCGATGTTTTGGAGCCCTCGGATCCAATATCTTTAAGAATATCCTTGTCGGATCTGAAGACAGTCTGTTTTTCCACACCGACCTTGTTCCTGAGTCACCTGGCTCTGATCTCTGTGGAGCAGGATGACTTTCAGAGTTGAAGGGTCGGAGTCTGCTCCAGGGGGTTGGGACTGACTTTGAAGCTGTCAGATCTGTCCTTACATCTCAGCACCTTGGCGTTAGACAGTTCAGCTCTGACTCTGTGGGGATTCAGAGTTTGGTGCATGTAGGTTTGGCACAGGTGGAGCTGGCTGTTGTTTCTCCTGTGCCTTCTGCTTTTGAGATAATGAAGAGAGCTTTCTTTATATACAGAGAGACAAGATATCCTTACCCTCTTTGAATCCAATCCTGTATCGAAGCCTCTGAGCCTCTCATGCCTCTTCCACTGGGACAGCCACTCCGTAGTAGCCTTCAGACTGTCCTCATTAAGGACTCCCCACCCACTTCTAAAACTTCAACAGATCACCCCACCGATGAGGTCTCTAGGAAGAGGACGTGCAAAAGAAGACATCTAGATTCCCCTCAGGAATATGTGACCAAAGATACAGACTTTTATGAAGGGGAGGGTCCCCCAGATCTTCTGATTATGTCTCCTTTGGAGAAGTCATAGAATTTCTTCAAAAGGGAGGTGGATGGTTTTTCAAAGCTCTTTACCAGAAGGAATCTGTGTTTCTGGAGGCTTTCAGGGCTGGGCTAGTTACATTTTGGGTGGTCCCTCTGGCTGATGAGTTGATCGACTTTATCTCATTAGAAGCATGAAAAAAGCTGGAAACTACAGAACCCATATCTAAAAGGCAGGATAAGTTCTTAGTTCCACCAAAAAAGAGGGTCCACTGGAACAAGAGAGTCCCAATAGATTCCATGGAGGTGGCAGCAGCCAACTTTAGGGAGCTTGCAGAACAGAACTCTTTTGCCCATCCCCCTAATAGGGAGTCCAGGGCCTCTGTGACTTTTGCTCTTCAGTCACTGAATTATTTGGCACACTTCACAAGGTTGCAAAGAGATTTGACCAAGGGAATTTCCAAATCCCTTTCAGGATCCATGTCTGTGAAGAACCTAAAAAACTTTCTTCATGACTAGCCACCCTTTAGTCTATTTCCATTGCGTCCATAGGGCTTATCACTAATGCAGCTGAGGGTACTTTCAATGCTGCAAGTTCAGGCATTGCAGTCCTGAGACATGCCTGGATGCACCTGTGTGATTTTGCAGAGCCCTTCAAGTCTTCGTTCATCAGTGCTCCTTTTGATGGAGCATCTTTATTTGTTCCCAAATTTAAAGAAACGCTCTCCAGAAGTGAGCAAGGCAGAAAGCCCATGTCTGCCATTGGGATCCATTTTTGTACCCCATCAGAGATCATGCAACCAGAATCAATGAGGTGGTAAAAAGATGTAGTTTCACAAGTCCCAAGGACCTTTCCAGGACTTACAAAGAGATAGTAGTTCTTCTCAAGGCAGAGGGGGACACTCTAATGGAAGATGCTGCCATTGCAACAGTGATGGCCTGCAGAACCAGGGCTTCAGAGATACCTTCTCTGATAAACCATACCAGTGCTCCTGAAGGATTGCCTGACTACTGTATTATGGAGGCTGTCAGAGGGCACCCAGAGGATACCCAGAAGCCTGAGCATCCATCACAGAAGACACTTGGGTTCAGAAGATCATATCCAGAGGTTATTTATACTGTTTTTCCCAAATTCTTCCAACAAAAATGAAGCATATCCCCGATGTACCACCCAATCAGAGGGAAGCAGGCTTAGAAATAGTGAAGATGACAGGAAAAAGAGTCATAAAAAGGCACCCCCAAGACCAGCAAGGATCCAGAACTTACTCAATATTATTCTTAGTGCCAAAAAACTTAGCGAACTAAACTAATATGTAAAATATTCAAAGTTCCAGATGGTCATGGTTCAGTCCATTTTGCCTCTACTGCAAAAGGACGATTGGATATGCTTGACAGATTTTCAGGATGTATACTATCACACAGGCACTCAAGAAGACACCTGCATTTCTGGTTCTTGCAAACTTTACTCTACTGCTCTACTGCAAAAGAACGATTGAATATGCTTGACAAATTTTCAGAATGCATACTATCAGACAGGCACTCAAGAAGACACCTGGTTTTCTGGTTTGCAGCCTGTCATTACCAGATGTCTTTCCATATCACTGTTGCAGTATTCTTAAAGTAAGGGATCTCCTGCAAAGGATATCTCAACATCCAGCCAGTGTACTAAAGCTTTTGGAATTTATAGATGTTATATATCACACTAATGCTCCCCATGCAAAGCCTAGGGCATAACTGTGATGTATGGTCATATATACCTCAGAACTTCTTTGCCACCATTCCGAATTCCATCACTGATCATATGTCTGAATGCCCTTTCTGTGCTGGTTACCAAGCCATGTTTCAGATAAGTGCCCCATTGGGGTTTCTTCTTATCCATTTTTATTTTGGTGTATTTACATGTTTTCCAGAAAGAGAATGTGTCAGTCTGGGAGGCAGACTCTGCACAGAGATTGTCATGAGCAGTGTTTCTTCTGTTTAGATGCTTCTCACAACCATACACAGTATTGCCTGGCAAGCGTGTCTCCCTAAGATCCTTTGCAGTCATCTCACCTTCTAGTGGAACAAGTGTCTTAAACTGTTGGCGCAAGGTGCTAAGGACGTCTCACCTCCTAGTCGAGCAAGTGTCTTAAATTGTTGGCGCAAGGTACTATGGCGGAGTCTTCCTGTCCCTAAGGGCAGCTTCCTTCCAAGAAAAAGGCCAAAACTTCAGGTCTAATTCGGCTGCTGTCCCATCTCTCTGGATGTCTGTTTTGAGGCTAATCAAAGATCGGAGGATTGTCCGGCTGTTGTCTTGGATTCATCTGCTGTGACCCTGTCGGAGGCTGACATGGATCCAACTACTCGCACATCTTTGGAGGATTTGCAGGCTTCTGCTCCAGGCATTTAAAGGGAACCTCAGCTGATGATATTTGAGATACAGAGGGGATACCACAAATTTTAGTTCGGGAGGAGATTCCTGTTATGTCAGTTGAGTGTCAGCAAAGGTCCAAACCTAGAGTTTTTGGGCAGATGTTCCTCAGAAGAAAAAGCAAAAATCAAACATATTTCCCCTGCTGTTAAAGATCCCCAACGTGAATGGCAGGATTTTGTCCAGGGGTTGTCTAATGCCTTAATGGCTTTAAAGCCTCCTCAAGGAGTTTCTGCACCTGCTCCACCCTGGTCTTCTATTCCTCTTATAAGGCTCAGCGAGAAGGAGTCATCTGATGAGGATTTGGAGTCTGCATATCCCTTGCAAATTCCTTCTCTCTTGGATTATGGGTCTGAGGAGGAAGATTCTATCAGCCCTTACTCTCCCTTGAAGAACTTTTGTTGGGGATGCTATTTCTCGTATGATGGAATATTTCAAATGGGACTGTTCTCAGGTTTCTGATATTCAGAAGAAAGTATTATGAACTCCTCCAGATGGAGCTTCCAAAGCCCTCCGATGTACCTTTGGGCTTGGCTGCTCTATTAGATTCTAACCTTCAGTCCCAAAGAAACTTCACAGATTTTACAAGGTGCCTGATAATTGTAAATTTTGTACAGATGTCCTTTTGCTGATCTCTCTGCAGTGCCTGTCTCCTCTGGCAAACCTTCTAAACTTTTGACATCCACTAAACTACTTCTTTCTGATAAGGTCAGTAGAGCCATGGAACGTCTAGACAAAAGGGTATACATACTGCCACCTTTTAGGGCTATTAATTACTAGACTCATATGACCAGGTATATTTAGCCCTTCTTTCTCAAGCTTCTCAGGCAGTTTCTGACCTCACTGATTCAGAAGGGAAGGTCTCGGCCCTTTCTTTACTAGGTTCTACCTCTCAAGTGGCTTGCCACTCTACTAAATGTAGTTATGGTGCAGCTGATGCTCCTTCTAGGGCTGCTGCATTTGATTCTGTTTGTCTTGGCTTTGTCTCCAGCCCATACCTGATGATATTAAGGCTAAATTGTTGGATGCTCATCTTGATAATAAGAATCTTTTTGGTTCTGTTGCTTCCGTTGAGCTTTTTAAGTTCCTCTAGGATAAAGGCAAGGCATGATTGACTTCAACAATTGGCTAAGCTTCTGGTGTCATTCAAAGGGGATCCAATATTTGTCTACCTGGGATGACATGATCGACAGACTACGATGCTTTGCCAGAGATGGTTTTCACCTGTCGCCCCTGGGATTCAGCTTACTGGTTAAGGCTTTTTCCACCCCTGTAGTGCCTTTTTTAGGCAAAGTTCAAAGGACAAAACCACCACCGTAACAGGTACAAGCATGCAAAATCTGAAGGTTCAAAGGACAAAACCACCACCGTAACAGGTACAAGCATGCAAAATCTCAAGGTTGTTCTTCTTTCAGCTTCTCCCAGTTAGGGGTCGCCACAGCAGAACTCCGGTCTGCTAATGATTGGCAGTAGATTTTTACAGTGCTGAGGTGCCAGCTCGATGCCCAACCTTCAATGAAGGCACGCCCATTCACACATGTTCAAACGCCGCTCGACCGCGGGGAGGACATGCAGACTCCACACAGAAGGCGCTCCAGCCGAGAATCGAACGGGAGAACCTCTTGCTGTGAGGCGACAAAGCTACCGCTGCACCACCGAGGATTACTCTGAAATTATTCTCAGAGCTGAAAATTCTGCCATAACTTCATTAAAGACAATCTTGCAGTACTTCGCTATCTACAGGATACTGTATTTCCATGCTGCATGCAAAACAGAGGTGTCCAGCTTCCTGAAAAGAGGATCTCTCAACTTGAGGGCTGAACAACTTACACTGATAACGAACATGACAATGTAGCAATGAAACCACAAAGTAAACAAGATGTTCTCCAAAATGTTGTTTGGTTGCTCAGAATGTTTTTCAGCTGCATTGTATGTGGGTATGGTAATTAAAAAAAAAAAAAAAAAAAAAAAAAAAGTCAAACTAAAAAGCAAATCAACACACTAAGCCTGCTTTCGCAAGATCACATCAAACTTCAACAAGAGAAGATGTTCAACTGAATCTAAAAGTAATTGCAAAACAAAGTGTGCAATACACAGTTGTAGGTTGGAAACAATGAGCGTTATACTTGTCTATAGAAAGAAAGACAGAACACAGACAGACAGAGAATGTATTTCACAGTTGTGAAGTTCCAACAAATCATACTACAATTTAAGTTAAAAGCCATTTTGCAGACAGGCACGATCTATCGACTTCAACTCTGGTATTTTGTCATTATAGCAGCAAATCCGCTTGGCTCCTAAGTGACCAAAATAACGCAAAGGAAGTGATGGAGCAAACCAATTGCTGGCATTTGTTACAAAAACAAAGCAAACCATCCTGGAAAAATTTTGTATGCAAATATCAGGGAAGGGAATACCATTCTGACATCCAACACATTTCTGGTCAGTATCCACAGCAGTGGGAATGCACTTTGAAAATATCAAAACAAGGGGTTTCACGTTATTCAGTACAGAACGGTTATATTCAGATAGGTAAAACTAGCGCCCATTTTCTTCCGCAGAATAGGAACAGCAGCAGGATGAACTTGCACCCCCCATCTCAAATGGATTCCTTGCTACTCAATACTAGAAGTCTAAACCTCAAAATGCACTCTCTTGAGGTACTCCTAAAAATTGAGAACCTGGTTCAAGACTCCAGAGAGCACCCGAGCAATATCAGGCTACAACTCTTACCACACTTTTCGGTCACCAAACCAGGACTGAAACACTAAAGGTGGAGTATCCATATTCACCAAGGATGTTCACACCACCAGGCTAGTTGCCCAACACAATGCATCTAAAATTCTCCAGGTACAACTAACACTAGGTAAGACTGCTATCGAAATTGTAGCTTGCTACAGATCCCCCACCATGCCCCAAGATTCTCACTACACCTTTCTAAACATACTGGAAAATATTAAGATACAACCAAATACCCTAATACTGGGTAATTTCAGCTACCCTGCCATTAACTGGAAAAACTACTCATATACCAACACCTTTGCCCAACGTTTCTTGGAATTCATAAATTCCAATGCCCTGGCCCAACTAATCCATAGTCCCACCAGGGGCTCCAATATCCTAGACCTGGTCATTACCAACATGGGAAATCAATGCTCCACACCTATGGTCACCCACTCATTGGTCCGGTCTAACGATAAGCTAATCACCCTTGACATCCACATCCCTCCCCCACCCCCCAGTAAGGAAACCTCTGTAAAAAACTTCTCCAAAGCCACCTTCATGCTACTCAAGTCAGAAGTGACAAACTTCATGATACCCATGCAGATGGAAACTGAAAGTTCGACTGCTGAATCCTACACTAAGGCACTGTACGGGCACATCCACTCGTGCATGAATCGTGCCATCCCAAATAGAACCAAGATGCTGTCCTCCAAAAAAAGGTAGCCAATCTGGTGGTACCGTGCCATAAACAAACTTTACAAGAAAAGGAAGAAACTGTTGCAGAAAAGAAAATCCCAGGATGCAACAAACTCCCTTACCAGCCTCAGTAAGAAGCTGAGATCCCTCATGAAATCATCCAAAGCTAGTTACGAAAATAAAATTGCCAAAGATTCGAAAGACAACCACAAGGCATTCTATAGCTATGTCAAGAATCTAAATGGCAATGCTCAGATCTGCTCTGAGCTACAACAGAATGGCACTAAATATATTGCTCCCAAGGATATTGCCAGTATCCTGGCAGATTGATTCAGTGCCAACTTCACCCCCCTCTCACCCGCTAAAGGGCCCATCTCAATACCGAAAGATTGCCAAGTTCCTGTAATAACGGCCACACAGGTAAAAAAACGCACTGTCCAAAGCTAAAAATACAGCATCCATGTGACCAGACAACATCCCGGGCTGTGTACTACAAAATGAACTGGCACCTCACCTAAGTGTCATGTTCAGTCACAGCCTCACCTCAAGCTTCATGCCTACTGAATGGTGCACAGCTACAGTTATCCTGCTCCAAAAGGGTGGATCCACCTTTGATCCTGGGAACTACCGCCGCATCAGTCTGACAAGCCTGATCAGCAAGGCCATGGAATGTATTATCATGGAACTTATAAACAAAGACATTGGCAGCCTTCAAACACTGGACCCCACCCAGTTTGGGTTTGTGAAGGGCCACCCTTGTTTCCTGAACGTGATTGACTTCTTCAAATTAGTCTACAGAGCTACGGACGAGGGTAAGGCAGTCCACACAGCCTATCTGGACCTCGCCAAGGCCTTCAACACCATCCCCCACTCTGAAATCATAGATAAACTTACTAAGCTGGGCATTAATCCCTGCATCACTTGATGAGTTGCCAGCTGGCTTACTAACAGAACCCACACTGTAAAAGTAGCCAACTCCAAATCCAGCTCCAAACAAGTGACAAGTGGAGTACCCCAGGGTTCAGTAGTGGGACCGCTCTTGTTTGGCATCTACTTCTCTGAAGTACAGGCCGACACTAAGGGACTCTGGCTAACAAAGTTCGCAGGTGACTGCAAACTGGGAGCCATTATTGAATCCCCAAATGATGTGGATAGTCTACAAAAGGGCTGTACAGAAACAGATGCTTGGTGCCAGAGCCATGGGCTCAAGCTCAGTGCCAAGAAATGTATAGTTATCCCCTTTGGAAAAAACATGTATCCATGAATTACCACACAAGTGGCAGTACACTAAACACCGAAAGAGTATTAGGGACTTAGGTACACAGGTGGACAGTGATCTCACCTTCGATAACCACATCATCACAACAGTCAGGAAATCCTTCTATGTGGCACACCTCATCACTAAGGGCTTTTCATCCAGAAAAAAGGTCATTGTCCCACTGTACTCATCCCTCATTAGACCCATTATAGAATACAACACCCCGTTTGGTATGTACCTCTCAAGACACCTGCAACAACTGGAAAGGCCACAGAAATGCCTCACTAAAAGAATCACAGGCCTAAAGCAGATGCCCTATGCTGACCATCTAAAAAAACTCCAGCTATACTCTTTCGCATATCGTCTACTTAGAGGTGATCTCTGCTTAACATACAAGGCCATGTCAAACACAGAGCTACTGGACATGCTTCACTTAAAGAAATCCCAATCCCTCAGAGCCACACGCTCCAGGGATCTAAACCTTGTCATCACAATAAACAAAACATGCTGGAGGGATAGGTTCCTGACCCAGAGACTCCCCCGACTCTGGAATAGACTGCCCATACATGTCAAGCAGAGCACCTCTTTGGCCCTCTTCAAAAGGAACCTTGACGACTGGATGGGAGATGGAAACTTCACCCTGGGGATCACGTCAGTCACCCTACTAGACAGGGGTCCAGGGAAGTAAATATTGTGGGAAGAAATAGCCATGGAATTGTTATGGCTAGGTTTGTGTAGGCCCTAGGGCCGATAGCCTAGTACCAACCTATGAACCTCTGCAGGAATTGAAACATAGTTTTGATTCTCCTATTCCTAAATTCCAGAGAAATTATCCATCCAAATCAGCCTCGTCCTCCTCCTAAAAGTAAAAAAGGTTCCAGGTGTGTACCACTTGCTAAGTCTACTGAGACTCCTACTTCTCTGAGACCTCCTTTTCAAGACAAGCCAGGTTCTATCTGACAGTTTTCTTTCCCCTTTTCCTAGGCCAGGCTCCTTTTTCCCTCCTTCTTTCCCTGTCACTCTCCAATTGGTTAAGGGTCATTCAAGACTCTTGTGTTTTATCCATCATCCACCAGGGATATTTCATGATATGGAGATCCCTTCCTCCTTTTCTGGGCATCCCTCAGCTTCTTCAGGAACAGCTGCCTTTCTTTCTAGAACTGCTTCAGGGCCTTTTGGCTTAGGGCACCATTCTAGTTGTGCCTCCTGTCCAGGAAGGGTAAGTGTTCTATTCCAAAATGTTTCTGGTTCCCAGAAAGGCACCTGGAGACTCATTCTGGACCTTTCTCAGCTCAACACCTTTCTAAAGGTCCCATCTTTTTAGATGCTGTCCCCTCAAACCCTGTTCCCTCTTTTTTTTTTATTTCCCAGACCTTTTTGGTTTCCATGGACCTCAGGAATGCCTATCTTCACATTCCCATTTATCCTCTTTTCAGGAAATGTTTTTTTCTATGTCTGTTCCTTGCATTTTCAGTTCTGTTCTGTGCCTTTTGGCCTCTCTACTGCCCCAAGAGTATTCACCAAATGCTTCACTCCTGTCATTGCCTTTTGCAGGATGAGGGGTTCAGATCTTTCCTTATTTGGATGACCTGCCTATTCAGGCTCCATCCTCTGAGGTCTTGTTTCAGCATCTCCACTTTACACTGTGTCTGTTACAGAACCTGGGGTTCACCATAAGCTTTCAGAAATCAGTCCTTTTTCCTCCTCAAGATCATATTTTTCTCATTTGCAGGAGCCATACCATTCCTACACTGGCGTCCCTGCCGCCAACCAAGTCTCTTTCTCTGATCACCTTTTTCAGTCTGTTCTTCCTCTACTTTCTGTCACAGCCAGGGAGTTTCTCTGGGTTATAGGATTCATGGTCTCCACCATTCCTGTGCTGCCTCTAGCCAGACTTCATATGAGAAAATTACAGTGGTTACTCGGGTCAGTGTGGCTTCAACACTGCCATCTACTGGATTTCCTAGTTCCTTACCTTTCTTGCCTCAAACTTGAACTTCGTTGGAGGATTCATCAGCTTTCTCTCAACCCAGGATTTCTTTTTCAATCTCCAGTCCCATCTCAGGAACTATATTTGGATGCCTCGGACAGGGGGTGGGGACCATTCTTTGGTTCCCTTAAGGTCAGTGGTCTCTGGCCTCCTCATCAGAGGTCAGATCACATCAGCATAAAGGAGGTGAGGACTCTCCTTTAGCTCTACTAGCTTTTCATTCATTCTTTCTTCCTGGGCCTCTCAAAGTCCTCACAAACAATACCACAGTGATGTGTTTCACCAACAAGCAAAGGGAGACGCTCCTACCTTATTTTCAAGCTTGCTGTTTAGGTCTTGGATTTAGCTGTCCAGTATTGAGTGTCTCTTCAGGCTGCTACATTCCTTTAGAGCAAAATGTAGTGGCAAATGCCTTGAGCAGGTCCATTACACAGATTCACCAATGTTTCTGGACATCACCAATGTTTCTGGACATCATGTATTGGTGGGGTAGTCCACAGGTAGATCTTCCTGTCTCCCCTTTGATCAGACAACTTCCTCTTTTCTGTGCCAGAATCCCTCTGCTTTGGAAAGTGGGCAGAATATATTTTCCTTGGAAAGGGCTGTATCTCTGTGCCTTCCTTCCCTTTCCTCTGATTCTGAGGGTCCTGCTGAGGATCAAGCAGGACTCCCCCAAATTTTTTCTGGTGACTCCCTTTTGGCACAAACAGAATTGGTGTCCCCCCCCCCTCTTCTTCACTTGGCCAAGGCCACCACCACAAGTTACCTCACTAGGTGGACCTTTTCACACAAGACAGGGTGTCTCTGATCCATCCTCACTTTTCCACTCTTCAACTCACTCTGTGCGTGATAGGATTTTGATCCCTTTTAGGCACTTCTTTTCTGAGGACGTACATAGGGTTCTGTGGAAGACCAGCAAACCTACCACCAGGAAATCATATTTGTCCTAATGGAAGAGATTTTCTCTCTGATGTTTTTCTCGTGACCAGGATCATTTTTTAGTGGGGGTCCCTTTAGTTCTGTCTTACTTGTGTGAATTACTCCTTGCTGGGTTAGCATATTCTTCAGATAAAACTCACCTTTCAGCTATTTCTGCTCATCTGCCCTTTACTCCTCATGTTGTCTCTAGATTTGAGGTCAAGCAATTTCTTAAGGGCATCCTTCATATCAGTCACCCCAGGAAGCCTATTCTGTCTTCCTGGGACCTCAATTTTGTGCTTGAAAAATTGACTCAGGCTCCTTTTGAGCCTACAGCTTCAGCTTTCATGCAACATTGTACTTGGAAGACTGTTCTTCATTTGGCCCTTAATTCAGTTAAAAGAGTCTCTAAACTCCAGGCTGTTATGGCTGTTCCTCCTTTCTTGGTTTTTCATAGGGACAAGGTGTTTTTGTACTAAACTTTCTTTTATACCCAAGGTGGTTAATGAGTTGTCTCTTAATCAGTATATTAATTTGCCCTCCTTTTTTCCTTCTTTGCAGTCTGCTAGTGAGAACGTTCTTCACAACCTCGAATGTGCATAGGCAGGTTAGGCAGGTCATATATTTGGATTATACTAAGGCCATTCACAAAGCTAAGCAATTTTTTGTTTCCTTTCATCCCATATCTCTGGGTTCGTCTGTTTCTCATCAAGCCATATCCTCCTGGATCTCTAAGGGTATTTTTTTTTTATTCCTTTCATTGTAGATGTCTTTCTGTGTCCATAAAGGTTCATTCTACTGGAGCTGTTGCCTCCAGTAGCGCTTTTTTCAAAGGACTGGATACCAGTTCCATCATTGAGGTTGCTACTTGGACTCTTGTTATACCTTCACTAAGCATTACAAACTGGATGTTGTTTCCAGGCCAAGAGCTGACTTTGCCAGAGCTATCCTACATGGGTTTTTAGAGGGCTCTTCTGTGCCCTCCTCCTCCCAGGTTCCCTCTTGAGCTTTCATACTCTCCATTATGTTAAGAATACTGCAACAGTGATGTGGAAGGACATAGTACAGTTGTGTAAAATCTTACCATAACAGTAGATGTCATTCTCTTCACTGTTGTAATATATGCTCCCCTCTTCCTCCCCTTTTGCTGTGCACTTTTCTTTTTTTTTTTTTTTCCTGGCCAGGGATTCTTTTCTTCTTCGCCTTCTGGATGCACATGTTCCTCCTGGTCCCTAAGGATATTCTGTTTCTCCTGGGGCTTTTCAGTTCTATAGTATGTACATCTGTATGCCACCTTTATGCCCTATGCTTTGTGCAGGAAGAATAATTGTGACATAGGATAAATTCCAAAGGCTTTGGTATACTAGCCGGATGTTGGGCTGTCCTTAGTAAGTGATCCCTTATGTTAAGAATACTGCAGCAGTGAAGAGAAGGACATCTGCTGTTATAATACGATTTTTCACATATGTACTTTCAGAGCACTGCCCATTGGCCTCACCACAGCCTCCAGGGTGTTCAAGAAATACATGGTGGTGGAAGTGTCGCACCTGAGACTGCTGGGATACCATGTGCTTCCATGCCTAGACAACTGGCTCCTGACCACCATCCAGGCATCTATTTATACAAGCAAAAGATTACGTTTAGCAGTTATGTCATCACCTGGTCATCACGGTCAACTGCACTAAATCACAACATACACCTATGCAGGCTGTGAATTTCATAGGTGCTTGTCTAGACACGATTAGTCAAATAGCTTTGTTATCTCTAACAAGAGTTCGTACCCCCCAACTACAGGTCATGGAAGTGATCTCCCACTCTTATCCTCCAACAAGGCTAGTGTTACAAGTCTTAGGATTAATGGCAGCAGCAATAACTCCAGTTTCATTAGCTGGATTTCATATGCAGGTCCTGTAGTGTACTCTTTCAGTGCTGTGGTCTGTTCTTTAGCATCCCTTGAGCACTCCAGTCAAGATCTTCAGAGTTTGCAAGGAATATCTTTTTTGGTGGATTCATTCAGAAAACATTTGTCAAGGCCATCCCTTTGTTCTCCAACCACCAGTAGCCACAGTCACCACAGATGCATCCCAAATTGTTTTTTGGGAAAGACAGTCCAAGGTACATGACCTTGGAAGAGGTCAGTTTTCACATCAGTGTCCTGCAAATGAGAGCAGTCCTATTAGCACTGCAGGCTTTTCAAGATGTTCTGCCCTCAGGGATGATTGCAATACAAACAGATAACATGTTGGTAGTCTGGTACATTGACAGACGAGGGGAACCAAGTCTTACTCTTTGTGTTGAGAGGCAGTAAAAGTATGGCAGTGGGCAATCTGTTCCATTTGTTTTCTTATGGCAGTGCACATACTAGGGAAAAACAACATGCTTACAGGCAAACTAAGCAGATCCATTTTGATGCCTCATGAGTGGTCTCTGAAGTCAGAGAGTAACAGAAAGGATCTTTTGTCAATGAGGACAGCTATTCTGTGAACTTTCTGCTTCTCCCCTCAACAACAAGTGCTGCAGGTTCTTTGCCCTGGTCCCTCCACATGGGAAGTTGCCGAAAGATGTTGTAGCTAATGATTGGCCCTCTGGTCTCCTTTACGCTTACTGTCCATTACCTCTGATCTCCAGATTTCTACAGAAAGCTTTCTGGTTGAAGAGCATAGTCATCTTCATTGTGCCTTTTGGGCCTCATCAAGTTTGGTTCCCCCTTCCTGTTGCCTCATCTTCTGTATCCACCGTGGATATTGGTCCCAAGTCCAGACCTTGTCTCTCACCCTGCAGAGATGAAATACCCAGACATCAATGGCCTCGAGTTGGTTTCTCCAATTCTAGTGATGGCTAAACAGTCCAGGCTTTCCTCCCCAATGCGACATATTCCTTTATCCTCTCAGAAGCTTTCTTCTAGGAAAATTTACAAAAGTAAATGGAAAAGCTTTTCAGTTCGGGCACTTCAGAGTGACTTGGACCCCTTCTTTGCCCCAGTCTCAGCGATCCTCAAATTTATGGCTTCCCTTTTTCACAATGGGACAAGTTATTCTACTATTAAAATTTATTTAGCAGCTATTTGTAACTTTCACTCGGGTGAGAAACATTCCTCTCTGGCTTCTTTGAAGCTGTGCAAGGCCTTTCTTAGGGGTATCTTCTTACTCAAGCTCCCAGTTAAAGACCTTGCCCCTCCTTGAGATTTGACTATTGTATTACAAACTCTTGCCCAACCTCCATTTGACCCTTCGGCTAAAATAGATCTTAAGTTCTTGTCCCAAAAAACATTTTTTTCTGGTCGCTATCACTTCTGCTAGATGAATATCTGAACTCCAAGGGCTCTCTGCAAGGTCTCCATACGTGACCTTCCACAGGGCTAGGGTTTCATTATGCATGAAGCCAACTTTTTATGTAAGATGACCTCTGAATCCAACATAAATCAAGTCATCAATTTACCTGTGTTCTTTCCAAAATTGTCAAGGAAAGGCAAGTACATTCTACATCTTTTGGATGCACACTGGCAGCTTAGATTTTTTTGGCACAGAATCCAGGAAAATTGACCATTTATTTGTATCCTTCTCCAAGAACAGATTGTGTAAAACAGTTTCTAAAGTGATCCTGGCTAAATGGTTGACTGATTGTATATCCTTTGTAAACAAAGAGGTCTGCCTTTACCTAAGCCCCCCAAAGCACATTCCACGAGGTTGTTAGCCATTTCATCTGCTTTTTAGTCAAGAACGTCCATAGGTAATATTTGTGCAGTTGCCACTTGGTCCAATGCTCATACCTTTATTGCTCATTACAAGCTAGACTTACTGTCCAGAAATTGGGCAGTATTCAGTTCTGCTGTACTCCTGAATATCCTTCCATGAGAACCACCCAAGGTTCATTTAGTTAGGGACTCTGCTCCATCAGTTAACGAATGAATGAAAATGATAACATCAGATACAAAATTTATGTACTCACCATAATGATGCACCCTCCAACCCCTTTAACTGTCTTCCTAGAGAGACCTAAGGGATGTCCTTTTAGGAACCCACCTGTTCCTTATTTGTGCTCCAGCTTTTCTGTATGATTTTATCTTACTTTTTCATAATGATATGGTATTAGGTATTTATTAGTGTTGGGACAGCAAACTCGATCTGAGGGATACCAGGATGGTGGGGAATTATGGATAAAGGGAGGAACATGAGAGCTGGATCTGTGAGTCTAGTTAAAGCAGCTGAGCTAGATCTGAGGTCAGATCCAAGACCCATCGGTTGAGAAAGAATGAAAATGGAAAACACAGATGCATTGTTATGGTGAGTACATATTTTTTTAAGAAGAAATGGGAAAGAGGTTCCAAAAATAATTCAGGAACCCACAAAAACCAAGGACAGTCTTACAAGTCAGAATGATGGTTCAAGGGACCTTGTCTCCACCCCACCCTCCCTGCACACACGCACACACACACACACACAAACACACACACACACACACACACACACACGCACGCACGCACACACACACACACACACACACACACACACACACACACACACACACACACACACACACACACACACACTGGTAGTCCCCTTTCCCTTCCAGAAAGTCTGAATTTCCACTTTTCTTTTTTTCAACAAATAGTTTCAGACCGATGGGCTCTGAAAATCTTCCATCAAGGTTATAGATGGCAGTGGGAGGAAATTCATTCTTTCCAGGGGGCTAAATCTTTATCCACTTGGCCAGACTCTCTTACTTCCACTTCATCACATGCTCTCCGAGGGACTGATAGAACTAGTTTTTCCATCTCAGGTGGGGAAAAGGTGTTTATTCATGGATGTTTTCAAGTTCCAGAGAAATTAAATGCTTGGTGACCAGTTCTGAATATTTGTTTTCTCAAGCTGTTTGTGAGTATCTTAGTTCAAAATTATTTCACTTCACAATCTCTTACCTGCTCTTCCTCATTCAAGTTTTCTGGTAACACTGGATTTAAAAGATGAATGTTAAGTTGTCAATCTCGCCTTCATTCTTGCTGGATGGGTTCGGAGCCGATCCTTGGCTCCAACTCGGCCACTTACTAAAGCTTGAGAGCTTATTTTACCGGTTCGAGACAACCCTATATCCCATGATGCTAGGCGATAACCCCCCAGATCTCGTTTGCCGCTTTCGCTTGCGAGGTGCGTATTTTTACCGGCTCCTGGTAAGTCTTTATATATATAGTGTTCAGTCACCCTTTTGAGTTAATTTTTCACCCAGTTGTTTTTTTTCCAATAGACAACTACCTTTAACTCTATTACTGTTTTATACCTTCCCTTTTTATCCCTTATATCCCTCCCCCTCCACTCTTAGGTTAGGCCTTAAGCCTGCCCCTTTCCTACATTTTCTTAGGGATCCTGTGGAGTGTTTGGGTGTGTCAGTATCCTTATTAACATTTTTATTGTTATTTTATAGTTTTTTGAGAGTGTGTGTGTGTTTTTCTCTTACCTTTGTGACCCCTCGACACTGTTATGTCGAAGGAACCAAAGGAAACTAAGATCTCAGGCTTTAAGAAGTGTGACTCGTGCTGTCAGAAAATGTCTCTGACAGACGGTCACACTTCTTGTGTTTACTGCCTGGGACCCCTGCACCTGCAGGATTCTTGTTCTGTATGTCATGCATTCAGTCCAAGAGTCCTGCAGGAGCGCAGGAACAAACTTATACTGAGGGGCTTGTTAAAGCCCGAGGGCTCCCCGACTAAGTCTGCGTTGCAGAGGCCCTCGAAACCAGCAAAACCGTCGGCTCCAAATACTAAGCCTTCGGCTGCTGGCTCCTTGTCTGTGCCTAGATTGGCTCCGGCTGGAGCCGATCCCTTTGAGTCACAGGTTCCGGTCTCGGCACCACTCGGTACTGATACCTCTGAGTCAACGCATTCACTGTCGGCTCCGGCTGGAGCCGACGTGTCCTCGGCTCCTTTGGCTCCATCTAAGAAGAGGTCAAGATCCCCTTCATTGGAGTCCATCCATTCGGCTCCGAGATCTCCCCTGCTCTCGGAGCGGAGCCATCGGAGCCGATCTTCTCGGTCGTCCAGACTTTCAGATCATGACCTTGAGAGAGTGGTAAGTAGGCTGTTAAAGTCTCAGGCATTGGCCCAGATGATCTCTAGCCCATCTCATCAGACGATAGCTATTACGACTCCACCTAATTTTCCTCCTTCGACTCTCCCTCAGAGTTCGGAGCCGGAGCTCCTCGGAGCCGTGACTGTTGTGGCATCGGAGCCGATACCTCCCCCTTCGGCTCCTTCGTCTTCCGCTCCGATCTCCTCCTTGATGCCTTCATTGGACGGATCCGGGCGCCTGATCTCTCTCGTCGGCTCCGAGGGGGCGAGTGGCATCGGACCATTGTCCGACTCCGTTCTCCCTCTCAGAGCGTCGGCGCTGGTGAGCTCGGCCCCGACATCGGCCTCGGAGCCTTCCCTGTCGGTGCGGCCTGGGGTTCCTACCTCTTCGGAGCAGGGGCCCTCTGGCCTTTCTGATAGGGGAGCCTTTGAGGTGATGAGGAGCGTACTAGCCCCAGGGCATAGTCAACGGTCAGCTCCATCAGCTCCTCCCACTACAGTGCCTGCTGATGTCTCTTCCCACTCTCTTGCTCCCGGACCCAGAGATCCAACGCCTCAGGTTTCCCCACTGGGAATTTCTTCCTCTTCCGAGGCTTCTCCTGACCTGTCAGCGGAGCCTCCGCGTAAGAGGACATGTAAGAGGAAGCATGTGGACTCCCCTGAGTCCATTACATCTGACACTGACTTGGATGAGTCAGAGGGATCCCCAAAGTCCCCCTCTGAGGATGTCTCTTTCTCAGACATCCTAGAAATCCTAAAGCAGAGGGGGAACTGGTCTTCCCTTAATCCTTCTGAGGACGAGTCGGTGTACCTGGAGGCGTTTGGTTCTCGACCCTCCACCTCCTGGGTGTCTCCGCCTTTCGACCCCCTTATGGAAGTAGTGGCTCGGAAGGCGTGGTCGGCCTCGGATTCGGTGGAACCCACCCCTCGGAGGCCATCTAAATTCATCACAGCACCAGTTGACAAGCAATTCCTAACAAAAGGTGTACTGGCGGATGCCATGGTGGTGGCTGCAGCCACCAAGAAGGAACTAGCTGATCCTTCAGTACCTATCCATCCTCCTAATAAGGATTCTAGGACCATGGATAGGTACAGTAAGTGGATGTTTTCTTCAGCGACCTTTGCCATGCGGTCGCTGAATTACTTGTGTCACTTCACCTGCCTTCAGAGAGATATTCTCAAAGAGTTGGGAGAAGTCTTACAGGATCCATCAGCTGCTGGGTCCCAGGATAAAATAAACTCACAGCTTGGAGCCCTAAACTCGATTAACTCCTCCATGCATCTAATTTCATATGCAGCCGATGGAGCGAGTAGGGCCGTGGGCACAGGAGTGGCCTTATGGCGTCACGCCTGGATGAGGCTGTGTAATTTCATGGACCCTTTCAAAGCGTCCTTCACAAATTCCCCTTTTGATGGTTCGGCTTTGTTCGGACCTCAAGTGAAAGACACCTTGACCAGATGTGAACAAGATGGCAAGACTCTTTCTGCCGTAGGAGTCCGTTTCTCCACCCCTTCAAGACCATACCCTAAGGGTCAGAAGGGTGGGAAAATGTGGTTCCACAAATCTCAAGGAGTCACGCCTGATGCAAGAGGTCAGTTTAACCCCAGAGGCAGAGGGGGTAACAACAACAGACGCCGCCCTAGGGGCAGAGGGGGTCCGCAGTACCTGGGTAGCAGGGAGCCTCTCTCTGACAAACCCTTCCAGCATCCCTGAGATGTTGCCCGATTGTCCACCTTCGGAGACAGTCGGGGGAAGATTGTCACTGTACCCAATAGCCTGGCTTTCCCTTACTCAAGACAAATGGGTACAGTCGATCATATCCGAGGGTTACAAAATTCCCTTTATCCAAACCCCAATTCAGCAAAAGAGAACCCTTCCAGACGTTCCACCCGGTCTAAGGGAACTAGCAGTATCAGAAATATCAAAACTGCTAGCAAAAAGAGCCATCCAGCCAGTCCCAGCAGACCAACTAGGATCCGGAATCTACTCAAGGTTCTTTTTGGTACCGAAAAAGACGGGACTGGAGACCAATATTAAATCTCAGCAAACTAAACAAGTTTGTAAAGAGAACAAGATTCCGGATGGTCACGCTACAGTCCATTGTACCCTTTCTGGGCAAGGACAATTGGATGTGCTCCGTGGACCTTCAGGATGCGTACTATCACATCAAAATTCACAGGCGCTCCAGAAGGTTTCTCCACTTTCGGCTGGGGGCCAGTCACTACCAGTTCAGAGCCCTGCCCTTTGGTCTCACTACAGCCCCCAGAGTGTTCACCAAATGTATGGCAGCGGTTACGGCTCACCTGAGATGGCAAGGATTCCAGGTGTTTCCATATCTAGACGACTGGCTCCTCACTGCCACCACCAGGCATCAACTTCTCCAAGCCAGAGCTTACACCATTCACATTTGCAGAGGGCTAGGAATCTCTATAAATTTTGAAAAGTCTGCCTTGTCGCCTTGTCAGTCTATTACCTTTATAGGCGCCAACTTGAACACCGTACAACTTTCAGCAAAGTTAACAGATCAAAGGGTCTTAGATATTCAAAACCATGTCCATGTTCTTCTTCAGAGCGACAAAATTCAGGCCAGGTATGTCCTGAAAGTATTGGGTCTTATGGCGGCCGCCATAACACTTCTTCCCCTTGCACGTTTTTACATGCGTCTTCTACAGTGGATGCTTTTTGCCCAATGGTCTTTTCAGCAACTCCCCATGTACCACAAGATCATGATAACTCCAACTTGCAAAAGTCATCTGTCCTGGTGGATATTGTCCCCTCAAGTCCATCAAGGCAGACCCTTTGTTCCTCCTCCCCCGGTCGCCACGGTGACATCGGACGCCTCCCTGATCGGGTGGGGGGGGGGATTTTTCAGGGCAGGATCGTCCATGGCACTTGGCAACCTTTCGAACGCCACCTGCACATAAATGTCCTAGAGATGAGAGCAGTGCTTTTAACGTTGCAAGCCCTCCATGACTCTCTTCCCCTAGGAACTATTGCAATCCAAACGGACAATATGTCCGTAGTGTGGTATATCAGCAAGCAAGGCGGAACCAAGTCCTATCCCCTGTGTCGAGAGGCACTCAGACTTTGGCAATGGGCGATCTCCTCTCAGCGGTTTCTGATAGCAACGCATATCCCCGGGAAGTCCAACATCATAGCAGACAGGTTGAGCAGAGCTATACTCATGCCACACGAGTGGTCTCTCAAACAATCGGTAGTGGAAGAGATTTTTCAGAAGTGGGGCCTTCCTTGCTGCAATCTTTTTGCTACACCCCAAAACAGCAAATGCCCCGACTTCTTCACCCTCTTCCCCCTTCCAGGCCATTCCCTCAGAGACGCTCTAGTCCAAGATTGGCCTCGGGGACTTCTCTATGCCTTTCCACCCTTTCCTCTAATCCCACAAGTAATTCAGAAAGCAACGCCTTGAGAGCCAAGTTGATTCTCATTGACCCATCAGTCTGGGCAGCTGCACCAATCCCTACATTCTCTCAACCTCACTGCTTGGTTACTCCACTTCCGTCCTTAGCCAGGCTTCCTATGATTTCTAATCCCATCCGGGATATCATAGTAGCTTCCCTTAAATCTTCCACCAGAAGGATTTACACTAGTAAATGGAAACGTTTCTCCTTCTGGGCAAAGGCAAGGAATATAGATCCCTTTACTGCCCCAATTCATTTGGTCTTAGACTTCCTAGCCGAAATTTTTCATTCAGGGTCTTCTGCCTCTACAGAAAAGGTTCAGTTGGCAGCCATATCGAATTTTCATACAGGCTTATCAGACCACAATATCATGTCCAATAAGCTTTGCAAAGCTTTCCTTAAAGGTGTATATTTACTTAAGCCTCCGATCAAAGACCCTCCACCTCAGTGGGATCTTAATTTAGTCTTAACATCCTTGATTCTCCCCCCCTTTGAACCTGCGGTCTCCTGTTCATTGAAATTTCTTTCCTGGAAGACACTCTTCCTAGTCGCCATTACTTCTGCTAGGAGAGTATCTGAGCTTCACGCCCTCTGCATTCGTCCTCCCTATTTAATCTTCCATAAAGACAGAGTTTCTCTAAGGACTAATCCATCCTTCTTACCCAAGGTGGCTTCGCAGACAAATTTAAATCAATCTGTTGATCTCCCAGTTTTTTTCCCAAACTATACTAATAGAGCGGAGCAAAAGCTACATTATCTAGATGTTCACCGCCAGCTCCGATACTATTCGGATAGAACCAAACAAATAAGGAAGTCTGATCAACTGTTTTTATTGTACGCAGAAAATAAGAAAGGCCTTCCTGTTTCTAAGGTAACCCTATCTAGGTGGCTGTCTTCTGTGATTACATCTATTTATCAACTCAGAGGCAGGGAATTAACTTCTAAGCCAAAAGCCCATTCAACTAGAGCACTAGCTACATCTACAGCTTTTCAAGCTAGACTACCAATAGACACTATCTGTGCGGCAGCCACATGGGCCTCTCCTCATACCTTTGTTTCGCATTACAAATTTGACATGGCCTCCAGGGACAGAGTAACATTTGGTTCCACCATTCTTAAGAGTCTGTTCCAATGAGCCACCCAGGATGAAGGTGCTAGGGGACGCGGTCCCATCCAGCAAGAATGAAGGCGAAATTGACAACTTAACATTGAGAAGTTATGTACGTACTATAACGTTCCATGTTAGTTGTCTTCTCTCGCCTTCTTTCTTGCATCCCACCCACCATCCCCCTAGCCTGGACAGACCGAGAAGATTTTCCCTTCCTTGAAGGGTCCTTTTATTCCCTTGTTCACCATCTAGGTGTCCTAGGATATATATAGTGTAGATAATGATCTTTGGGGGTTTTTATCCCTCTTCCTCCTCCTTCCAGTTGGAAGATTTTGTTTTATTGGCCTATGCTAGGTTTTTCAGCTTCCAAACGAGATCTGGGGAGTTATCGCCTAGCATCATGGGATATAGGGTTGCCTCGAGCCGGTAAAATAAGCTCTCGAGCTTTAGTAAGTAGCCGAGTCGGAGCCGAGGATCGGCTCCGAACCCATCCAGCAAGAAAGAAGGTGAGAGAAGACAACTAACATGGAACGTTATGGTAGGTACAAAACCTCTCATTATCATCACATACCTGTTCATCCAGACTTTAGATGTTTCTTAATGTTTTGTGTGTCTGGATTACGTTATCAGTTCTCTGCCTTACCCTTTAGACTATCCACTGAAGCAAGAGTGTTCACAAAGTGTCTGGCTCTAATTATAGCTTATTGCAGGCTACAGGGTATCCACATTTTTCCATATTTTGGCAACTTGCTTATTTTGCAGAATCTTTTTCAAAGTGTCATGAATCTCTCACTTGGGTGAGAGATCTCTTGTACAAGCTGGGATTCCAAGAGAATATTCAGAAGTCCATTTTGACTACTTACTGTTCTTGGGGTGTCTGCTGTTCACCTCATTTCAAAGAGCTTTTCTTCCACAGGAAAAAAAAAAAGCAAATCTATATCTAGATCTTTTTCTAAGGTTTTCCACTTAGACTTCTTCAATCACTGCAAAGGAATACCTCAGGATTTTGGGTGTCATGGCATCTATGATTCTCCGCATGAGAAAGATACATTAGTATCTGAAGTCTATTTAGTTCCAGCACCAGTATCCTTTTTCTTTTCAAATCCCAATGTTGGGGTCTGTCAGAAAAGACCTCACTTGGTGAAATCAGCAAATATCCATAAATTCAGGTCTCCCTTTCTCTCTCCCTGTTCCTGGACATCTCTTGGGGGGCAGCTTCAGGAGAGATAAACATGCAAGATGTGTGGGATACCGCAAAGAGATAGAAAAACCAAATAATCCAAAACCAGAAAGAACAGGACAACCACCTTGGAAACCACGATTTATTACAGATAATGGTGAACACTTTCTTCCCCACTAAAGGGACTTCATCAGAACAACGTAAAAACACAAACACCCAGCACTATTTATACTCCACTCTAATTAAACAATTTAATCACTGATTGTTTTTGTTTGTTTTATTTATTTATTTATTTATTTTATTTTACATTTGTTAACCGGGCTAGTCCAACTGGATACATGTCCATTTTCAGTGGAGGCCCGAGGAGAAAAGCTCCGCTATCTACTTCTACTACATGGTAACAAAACAGTAAAATACAAAAATACACAATGGATAAAAATCACAAATAAGCAAGGCAAAAAACAAAAATTTCAGGAAGATACAAAAAAAGGGGGGATAGAGAGACAAGGAAGTTATTTAAGTACAGATATGAGAAAAAAAAAGGTGAGAGAAGAATTAAGTTGTTTAAAAAAGTTAACAAAAGTGTTACTAGAGAAGTATGGAATATAGTTGAGATAGTCATATCTCAAGTTGAAAGGAAGAAATAAATTGAAGAAATGGATTTGGGAGAAAGTCTAAGGGATATAGGAGGAGAATAGGCGGTCGAAGAGGAGCTAGATCAACTAGGATTGATGCAAGAGCAAAGCCAGTGTTTAGTAAGAAAGAGTTTCAGTTTGGTCTTAAATAGAGTAATGGAAGTCTGGGCTATAAGGTCTGGAGGAAGTTTATTCCAGATTTTACCGACTGAGTTGGAAAATATGGAGTCACCTGCTGTATTCTTTGAAAGAGAGGTTTGAATCAGTATTTTATTAGAGGAGCGTAGGGCTTTTAAGTTGTGGTAGGGTTTGATAAGGGTGGAGAGCATGGGTATATTTTCAGGGGAGTAAAGGGCTTTGTGGGCAATTGTAAGCTGATAGTACTGAATTAGGTGGGGTAATTCCAGCCATCCTAGGTTAGAGAGGTTCAGACAGTGATGTGTTTTATATGGAGAGGCAGTGGCAAATCTGGCAATGTTGTTGTAGGCAGTTGTAAGCTTATTAATGTTATGCTTCGATAGATTAGTATAAATGGGGGAAGCATATAGTAAAGTAGAGATAAGATGTGTTCTTGCTATGGTAGTTCTAGCTTCAGGTGTTAGGAAAGCTCTGATTCTATAGAGAGAGCCTAACTTTCTATTAGTTGCTTTTATGATGGAGTTAATGTGAAAATCAAATTTTAGTAGGTTGTCAATAGTAATACCCAATAGTTTGGTTGTTTGGTCAGGAGAGATAAGGGTGCCATTGTTAGAAGTAATTGTGAAATTAATAGAGGGAGACAGGTGTGTGGGTAAAACGAGGAGAAGTTTGGTTTTCTTAGGGTTTAAGAGAAGACAGTGGTTGGAGAACCATTGCTCAATAGTAGTGAATGTCTTTTGGGTAAGGAAGTGAAGGTCAGCTTGGTTAGTGGCAGAGCAAATGATGGTGGTGTCATCAGCATACTGAATACAAGTAGTTAGGGGGGTGGCAAGATGCAAGTCATTAATAAAGATGGAAAATAAAAGAGGACCTAAGATGGAGCCCTGAGGGACACCTAAAGTGGTGGGGAGAAGTTCAGAAAGATTGTTGTTCCATAAAACAGCTTGTTTCCGGTTTTGAAGATAGGAAGTGAACCAGCTTAAGGCAAGATTATCGAGAGAGAACGATTTTAAGTGATGTAGGAGGAGTTGGTGATTCACCATATCAAAGGCTTTGGACAGGTCTACAAAGAAAGCTGATGTAAGAAGATTGCTATTCCGGTTAATATTAATGGAGTCAATAAAGGATAATAAGGCTGTGGTGGTGCTATGGTAAGGACGAAAGCCATGTTGGCAGTTAGCGAGGAGATTATTAGATAGGAGGTGATTTAGTAACTGTTTGTGGATGCATTTCTCCATTATTTTTGCAACAGGGGATAGCAGTGCTATAGGGCTAGTTAGAGTACTCATATGAATCACCCCTTTGAAGAGGGGATGTGTGAGATTTTCCAGAGTGAAGGTATAGTACTTTCTTTTATGGTTCTGTTTATTAGTATAGAGATAGGGTAGGCAATAGCTTTGGCACCTAGCCGGAGATATTCTGCTGGCAGTTTGTCGGCTGAGGGGGTAGAAGCTTTAAGTTTTTGAAGTAATTTAAGAATATAGGAGGTAGGTATGGGTTTAAGTTGCATAAGTGGAGGAGTGAAGCTTGGGCTACCTAATAAAGAGGGGTCAGGGCTTTGTTGGTTGGCCAGTTTAAGTATTGTAGATGTAAAGAAGTTATTAAAAGCATTAGCTGTTTGTAAGGGAGAGTCAGGGCAGGAGCCAAGTGGATTGGGAGTTTCAACTTTTCCGGGGGAAAGAAGTGTGTTAATAGATCTCCAAAATTTATGTGGCTGGTGGTGGGAGGATTGCTGTAGCTGGGTGTAAAAGTTCTTTTTATCTTTTATGATAGCTAACTTTGTCAGGTTCCTTTTTTGTTTGTAGCTAAGGTGATCAATGGGGTCTTTGGAGGTTCGCCACTGAGTCCAGGCCTTATTCCTATTTAGGATTAGTTGTTTTGTGTTGGATGTAAGCCATTGGGCTGTATTATATTTCATGCGAATGGATCGCATGGGGGCATGTTGATCTAAAATAGTAAGAAAGGTTTTATTAAAGTGGTTAACAGCATCTTCTATTGGGAGAGTTTTTAGAGGAGACCAGTTGACAAGGCTAAGTTCATTTTGAAACTGATGAGGGTCAAAATGTTTTTTGCTCCGAGATAAGCGAATTAGGGGAGGTGTTTTTAGGTGAGTTTTGTGCCTAATGATGTATGTGAGAGAGTGGTCACTAAGGTCATCTGGGAGGGTACCTGTAGAATACTTTTGTTGGGGACTGTTTGTCAGGATCCAGTCAAGTATGGTATCTTTGTTATTGTTCGTATTTATTCTAGTTGTGGAGTTAATGGTTTGGTGGAATCCATGCAGATTAATAAGTATGGATGGATTAGTTTGGGTACATACATTCCAATCAATATTGAAGTCACCTAGCAGTATAGTTTCTTGAGGAAGATTAGTTGAAAACCAGTTAAGTAGATCTTCTAATATGGGGGGGTTGTAGCCTGGGGGAAGATAGGTGCAGATAATGTTAATAGTTTTTTGTGGGTTAAGGGAAAGTTTGGAAATAATAAGATCTGAAGTAGGAAGACTTCATTCGTCTGCAACCTGTGGGTATCGGATCCGATCTCGGATCCGAGCCGGCAATTCAAAAGCTTAGGCTCCGAGCTCCTAGCTCCTCCCTCTTACCCATAACCCCTTGCCAAGCCCTGACTGACCTCAGATTTCGTTTGCCGCTTTTCAAGAAGCAACGGAATTCTTGAGCTCCTGGCGTGGTTTTGAGATAAGTAGTTTTCTGACAGGAAAATTGTTAAAATTCTCTTTTTTTGTTACAAAAATAGTTAGTGTTGTGTGTGATTAAGGCTTTCCCTCCCTCTTTAGTTAATTTTTCTCGGGTTTTTCGTAGTTTGTTTGTTTGTGTGTGTGTGTGTTTAGGCCTTAGGTGTTATGTCTGAAGCCCTAAGGCTGTCTTTTCGAAATGTACGAGTGTGGCCATAAGCTGTCCCCAGCAGATGGCCACACTCGATGGTCATCTTGGGGTTGAACACCTGTCTTCTGGTTGTACCATTTGTGCAGGGTTCAACCCCGGCTTTAAGGAACGGAGGTCGGTTAGTGCTGGCGGGTCTTTTACCCCAGATACTGCTTCGGCCTCTGCTCCTCCAGTCAGCAACTTGTTGCTGTGAGTTCTCCCCTCCGGCTGGGACTCAACCTCCCTTAAAATGCCGGAGGAAGGATTCTAGTAGGGAGAGACAGAAGGAGAGGCACAGGAGAAGCACCACAAGAGGAGAGCCAAGCTTCCAGCTCGGCTCCTCCATCTAAGCGGGCTTCCCCTGTGCCTTCTAGCCTTCCTCCTCCTCGGCTCCACTCCCTCGGTTCTCTCCTGGACCCGAGGAGGAGGAGGCTAGCCCTTCCAGGAGGTCACCGAGACGGTTCTCTAGGTCCGCTTCGGTGGCCTCCTCTAGATCGACTTTTTCGATGAGCGAAGCTGATATGGACCGGATGATGAGGAAATTCATCCAGGCCCAAATGCAAATGGGAGTGCTCCTAGCCCCCCCCCAACCGGGAGGGGCTTCGACCCCTTTTTTCGCCCCCGTAGCTCCTTCTCCGACCCATACCACGGGTTTGGAGCTTTCGGCGCCGTGCAGATTTGGATCCGGGGGTGGGTCGGATCCGATTGGTCGGCGCACCTCGGATCCGTCCCATCCCTTGAGTGCTTCAGGTGCCGGACCCGACCTCGTGCCGAGGCCGAGCCTCGGATCCGAGGGAGCTGGTGTGTCTTCGGCTCCGTCCAGGTCGGAGCACACTGGTCTCTCGGATCCGACGGTTTCGGCTCCGACTCCGATCCGTACGTCGGATCCGAGTGGGGGTCGGCTCTCGGGGCTTAGAGAAGCTGGCTCCCCCACGGCTTTCAACATTATGGAAAGGGCACTGTCGAGGACATCCGGACCCCCGGTCCCTGCCACGGCTCCATCCGCACTCCATTGCAGTTGGGCCAGGCCCCCACCAGCCGGTCCCAGGGACAGCCCGCCTCGATGTCCCAAGTGGTTCCCTTGGAACATCCATCTGCTGAAGAGTACTCCTCGGACAGCCCCGATGAAGTACCTCGAAGCGCAAGTGCAAGAGGAGGCACATGGACTCCCTGAGTCCGTCACTGAAGACACGGACTTGGATGAAGGGAAGGCTCCCTAGGTCACCCCTGAGGACGTCTCATTTGGAGACATCATGGAGATGTTAAGGATCAGGGGGTGGTCTGCCCCAAGGCTTCTTCGGACGAGTCTGTGTTCTTGGAGGCATTCGAGGCGGGCCCTTCTACCTCTTGGGTGTCCCCTCCTGCTCACCCCTGGTAGCTCTTATATCTATCAGGCATGGAAGGATCCGGACACCATTGAGCCTATCCCAAAACGCCCGGACCGCATTCTTTCTCCTCCATCAGACCGCACCCACTGGAGTAAGGGTCCCCCAGTAGATGCCATGATGATGGCTGCAGCCACGAAGAGGGAATTGGCCCAGGAGAGTCCCTCCGTCCATCCTCCGGGCAAGGAGTCCCGTTCGATGGATCGAATTGGGAAGCGAGTGTTTAGTTCAGCGACCTTCTCCTTGAGAGCGCTGAACTACATGGCGCATGTCATTAGGATGCAGCGAGATCTGATTAAAGAGTACGCTGCATCTCCCCGATGTCCATCTCGAGTGAGGATAAGCAGGTTTATTCCACCCGAATGGCCACTCTAAGATCTGTGTCCAATACATCTATGCGGCTGCTGTCTCATGCTACTGAGGGAGCCGCTAGAGCCAGCGGAGCAGGCCTTGTCATGAGGCGACAGGCCTGGCTCCGCCATTGTGATTTTGCTGAGCCCTTTAAGGCGACCTTCGCGAATGCCCCTTTCGATGGTTCTGCCTTATTTGGCAAGACTGTTCGTGAGACACTTGTCCAGAGCGAAAAGGACGGGAAGACGCTGTCTGCCGTCGAGTCCGCTTCTCAGCTCCCCAGAGGTCCTTCTCTAAGAACCAAAAGGGACAGAAGAAGATGTGGTTCCGGAAGTCGCAGCAGTCCCAACCTGCTCCGGATAACCAGTCCTTCCGTGGCAGAGGAGGACGGGGAGGTCGTCGTGCCAGAGGCAGGGGGGCTCCTGGCAATTTTGGGTCCAGAGAACCCTTCTCTGAGAGACCCACGCAGCAGCCCTGAAGGGTTGCCCGGCTGTCCGTCTCTGGAGGCAGTCGGGGCGGTTTCGATGCACCTGACTTCTTGGGAGTCCATAACAACAGACAGTTGGGTGCTTCGACTCATATCCAGAGGATATTCAATACCCCTAATCAAGATCCCCAAATCTCACAGCCTCCCAGATGTTCCACCCGACCAAAGGGAGGCGGCAGCTCTCGAAATCGAGCAGCTGCTAGGAAAAAGAGCCATCCAGCGCGTCCCCCCAGATCAAGCCGGATTAGGGTTTTACTCCAGGTTCTTTTTGGTGCCAAAGAAGACGGGGGACTTAAGACCAATTTTAGACCTTTCCCTGTTGAACCTGTCAGTAACCAAGCAAAAGTTCCGGATGGTCACCCTGCAATCTATACTCCCCCTTTTGAGGGAGAACGACTGGATGTGTTCCATAGACCTCAAGGATGCGTACTACCACATTCGGATGGACAGACGATCCAGGAGGTTTCTTCGCTTCGGCTGGGAGCCAGTCACTATCAGTTCAGGGTCCTCCCTTTGGTCTCACCTCAGCCCCAGGGTGTTTACCAAGGTGTTAGCGGTGGTAGCGGCCCACCTGAGGCTCCAGGGATTACAGGTCTTTCCGTACCTGGACGACTGGCTCCTGACTGCATCATCAAGGCATCTTCTGTGCTCAGCCAGGGATTACTTCCTTCAACTAGCACCAAGGCTGGGCATAACGATCAACTGGGAGAAATCTTTCCTGAATCCAACTCAAATTATAGATTTCATAGGAGAAAGACTAGACACCAGATCAATGCGAGCCTTCCTCACCCCAGACCGTATCGTCAGCCTGAGGTGTCATGTGACAGCAATCCTTCAACCGTCACCAACTGCAGCTTCGGTCCTGAGGGCCCTAGGTTCTATGGCGGCAGCTATCCGCTTCTAATTCATGCCCGCTTACGCATGCGGGTCCTTCAATGGACCCTTCAAGTTCAGTGGTCTCCTCTTTGTTCGTCTCTAAACGCTCCGATTGCGGTCAGCAGAGTGTGCAGGGACTCCCTTCTGTGGTGGCTCCTTTCTCCGGAGCCCCTAGCAGGAAGACCCTTTTGCGCTGCATTTCCCCGAGCCACAGTGACCACGGACGCTTCTTGCCTCGGGTGGGGGGGGCATTCTGCGGGAAAGATTGTCCAAGGCACGTGGAATCCCACAGAGACATCATTGCATATAAATGTCCTGGAAATGAGGGCGGTGCTCCTAGCGTTGCAAGCACTTCACCACGTTCTTCCTTCAGGGACTATTGCGATTCAGACAGACAACATGTCCGTAGTCTGGTATATCAACAAGCAGGGAGGAACCAGGTCTTATCCCCTTTGTCGAGAGGCCATGAGAGTCTGGGAATGGGCAATTTCCACCAAACGCTTTCTGATAGCAACGCACATTCCGGGAAAGTCCAACATCCTTGCGGACAAGCTCAGTCGCACCATCCTTTCTCCACACAGTGGTCCCTAAACCTTCAAGTAGCGAAGAAGATTTTTGCCGTTTGGGGGCAACCCTGTTGCGATCTTTTGCTTCTCCCTCAAACGCCAAATCGACAATTTCTTCGCTCTACTTCCCCACCAGGGGAGTTCGAGGATGCTCTGGTGCATGTTTGGCCTCCCGGTCTCCTTTATGCCTACCCTCCACTTCCTCTGATGCAGAGGTTTCTGCAGAAAGCCAACAGTTTGGGGAGCAGAATGATTCTCATTGCCCCATTCTGGCCTCGACAACCTTGGTTCCCCTTCGTATGGTCTCACAAAATCAATCCACCATGGATTCTGGATCCAATTTCGGATCTCATCTCTCACCCTCTGGGAATGCCAGTTCCCAATCTGCGGACCCTGAAGTTGACAGCTTGGCTGCTCCAATTCCAACCTTAATTAGGACTCGGTATCTCTTCACGGTCAAAGCAATTTTGGTGGCTGCTCATAAACCTTCTACCAGACAGGTTTATCGGAGTAAATGGAAGAGGTTCTCTATATGGGCAGGGCAGAGAACAGTGGATCCCTTTTCAGCACCTATCTCTGCGGTGCTAGAATTTCTAACAGACCTCTTTCATCAAGGGGCCAGTTCTTCCACGATTAAAGTACAATTGGCGGCTATATCGCATTATCATATTGGACAGGACACAGCTCCCCTTATGACAGCGAAATTATGCAAATCCTTTCTCAAGGGAGTTTTGGTATTAAGACCTCCAGTCAAGGAGGTTGTACCGCCTTGGGATTTGTCTTTAGTCCTGCAGGCCCTTACTGCTCCTCCCTTCGAGCCTGCAGCTTCTGCTGATTTAAAATTCCTTTCCTGGAAGACTGTCTTTCTGGTAGCTATCACTTCAGCCAGAAGGGTGTCTGAGCTTCAGGCTCTTTGTGTCAAACCGCCTTACCTTTCTTTCTTCCCTGATAGGGTGTGCCTCAGGACCAATCCATCTTTTCTTCCGAAGGTCTCTTCTGAATCAATATTAACCAGTCAATCAATTTGCCTGTCTTTTTCCCAAGTATTCAAACAAAGGGAATACAAATTGCATTCATTGGATGTTCATAGACAATTACGTTTTATATTAACAGGACAGCTGGCCACAGGAAATCAGATCAGCTGTTCGTCTCCTTTGCTAAATTTGCTCTGGGTAAAGCAGTGTCTAAAGTCACTCTGTCTAAATGGATTGCTAATTGCATATTGCAGGCATATGACACTTCAGGCAGACCTGCTCCTCAGAGGGTTCTGCTCATTCTACTAGGGCAGTTTCTCGTCAGCCGCCTTTAAGTCCCGTGTTTCGTTGGATGATATCTGCGGCAGCTACTTGGGCCTCGCCTCATACTTTTATTTCTCATTACAAGGTGGATGTTGTTTCTAGAGGAAGAGCATCCTTTGGCTCAGCGGTGCTCGGAACATCCTTCCATGATGGCCCAAGATTCAGGTAGCTAGGGACTCTGTCCCACAGGTTGCAGACGAATGAAGTCTTCCTACTTCAGATTTAGAAGTTATGTACTCACCATAACGTTCCATCTGAGTAGGTGACTTCATTCGGATGCAACCATCCCCCCCTCCATCCCCCTGACCTTTATAGAGCGAGTATTTATGCTGTTTTAGTATACTGTGGTCAGTATTTGAGGCAAACTCAATCTGAGGTCAGTCAGGGCTTGGCAAGGGGTTATGGGTAAGAGGGAGGAGCTAGGAGCTCGGAGCCTAAGCTTTTGAATTGCCGGCTCGGATCCGAGATTGGATCCGATACCCACAGGTTGCATCCGAATGAAGTCACCTACTCAGATGGAACGTTATGGTGAGTACATAACTTCTAATTCAGCGTTGGTGTCATATGGAGGGGTTTGGGCTGATTTGTTTACATCCAGTCCAGATTTAAAGAGAATAGCTACTCCGCCACCTTTTTTATTAAGACGGTCTTGTCTTAGGATGCTGTAGCCAAGGGGGATGATTTCATTATCTTTTATTGAGGGTTTGAGCCAGGTTTCGGTAAGACAGAGAATGTCAAATTGTTGGACTTCTAGAAGGGCATGAAGAGCTGGAAGTTTGTTGCAAATGCTACGGATGTTAAGATGAGCTATTGTGAGAGATTTAGGAGGTGTAGAATGTGGTGTAGGTTTAGTTTTCATTTGTTGGGGGTTAGAGGATATTGTGGAGGTTTTTGGGCCTGGGTTGGGGTGGATGTCCCCATCAATTAATGATAGACTTTGAATAAGGTGAGTTAATTGTGTGGGCTTGAAGCAGTAGAAGTGTTTTGTGTGTCTAAGAATAAGGTATTTGATATGTGAGAGTCGATGATATTTAGATTGAAGATATGAGTTGCAGTATGTTAGACTGAGATGTGTTGTGAGTGTAGTTGGTGGGGTAGCTAGGGTGTGTCTGTGTGGAATGTTAACAGTAGGATTTAACGGATGCTCATAGTAGGTTATTAGGTAGGTAGAGGAAAGAATAGTTAGAAGAGTTAATAGTAGGAGAGGAAGGTGAGTGTAGGACATGTTGAGAAAGGTAAGAGACTGTATAGAATAGGTAAGTGTACAAGTAGAGAGGGTAGGTATGGGAGGGGATGACTGTGGAGTGGACGGAGAGGAGTAAGTTCTGATTGGCTACAGAATATGATGGGTGTGGTTATGTGGGAATAAATGTAGAGGTGCTAGGGGCGGGTGGCATTTGGGGGCAGGGAGGGGAGCGGAGTGAGCCCGCAGGGCGAACGGAGCGGGTAGAAACCACAGAGGAGTGAGAGGAGTGGAAACAATCAGAGAGATAGGTGAAGAAGTAAGGCGAAGTAGATATATAGAGGAGGGGGACAGTATAAAAGTTAGGAAAAAGCAGACAGGTTTGCTAAGTTGAGCAGAGGACTGTAGAAAGGAGAAAAAGTTAGGTATTAAGGTAAAGATACAGGTAGGGTAGAGCAGAGCTCTAGTTATAAGTTGGATAAACAGGAGGAACCAGAGAAAAAGTAGGCAGTCAGGTTACAATACAGATAGAAATAGAGTGGGCGTTAGGCTGGTGGAGGGGATATAAGAGACCTCTGGAGGGGGGGGGGATAGGCTGCTGTCGTATCAAACCCAGGAGACTCTGTTACCCTAGCAGGGTAGATAAGTATTAAAATAAGTACTAAGTTTAGTTAAGTCTTGAAAACATACTTTCAGAATACAGTGTTCCTGGGTAGGCTTGCTGAGTTCAAGGGTATAGTTCACTGTGATCAGGTGGATGAGCTACTTTGCAGAAACAGCGAGTACCAAGGAAAAACAAGGCAGGGCAGTCAGAGCAGAAGAAGGAACACAGAGCTATACTGTTAAGAGAGAAAAAGACAGGTAGTGAGGAGTGCAATATTAACAATAAAAAAATACAGTGCAAAATATAGTCAGGACAAAAACAGGCAAACCATTAACTAGACATAAGGTACACCAAATACCAATCAAAACATCAAAAAAACGAGCAGCACAGTTTGAATGTTCATTGACATAGGCAATGTTCATTGTAGGTAACATTTTAAATGGTGTTAACATTCACAAGCCATTATTAAAAACTTTAACATGGAAAATCCATTATTTTCATGAAAAATATATATAAATAATATATAAATAATAATGTTGAATTACCAACATTAATTTATTTGTCCCTCATTTACCCCAATATGTTATGCAACTTTAAAATACTCAAAATAGTAATAATTTCATTTATTCCAGGGTAATGTGAAGCATTTAAAAACAGTTGCCATTTTAATTCCATAATATCTAGATGCACATCTAATATTCTTCCTTTCACATCTTTTTTGCAACTGTTGTACCACCATGAATTTAAACCTATGCCCTGCATATGTATGTGTATGTCTGAGTAGTGGACTGGTGATTCTATTATTCCTCATATCACCTAAATGTTCACCTGTCATAACTTTGAATTTCCTACAAGTTTTCCTAATATAAAATACGGGGCAGTCCTGACATTTGGCCATATATGTCACATTGGTGGAATTACAGTTGAAATGTCAATTTATACAAATTGTTCTTCCATTTAACTTGACATCTTTCCCTGTTTCCAAAATGGAAGGACAATAACTACAAGCATTACACTTGAAATTACCCACGGCTCTATTACATGTTACATTCTCTATTCTCCTTTTTAAAATGTTCTTGAAGGATCTATCTTTCCTGTAAACTATTTTCGGATTTTTGCCAACCTTCTGTGCTATAGTCTCGTACCCAATTTCTTTGAATAATATCAGATATAATACTAGCTTCACTGTTGTATGTTATAATTAAACATACTAATATTATAGTAATGTTAATAGTAAATAATTAATACTATTTATACATATTTTTCATGAATATAATGAATTTTCCATGTTAAAGTTTTTAATAATGACTTGTGAATGTTTTTGTTTGTTTTAAATGGTTTTAACAATCAGTGATTTAATTGTTTAATTAGGGTGGAGTATAAATAGAGCTGGGTGTTTGTGTTTTTACATTGTTCTGAGGAAGTCCCTTCAGTGGGGAAGAAAGCGCTCAGCATTATCTGTAATAAATTGCGGTTTCCAAAGTAGTTGTCCTGTTCTTTCTGGTTTTGGATTATTTGTTTTTTCTCTCTCTTTTTGGTTTGTTGTTTTTGCCAGTGGGATGGAGACTTCCACCTCTAATGGAGAAATAGTGGAACTTTTACATCAGATAAACCAGTAACTGGCAGTCCATACATCACAAATTAAGGTGTTAATGGACAAACCTGGGACTTCGTCCAATATTTTTGGCAGTCTTGGTTATCCCCAGCCTTCACCATCATCTATGCTTGATTCAGCTTCTGGTTTGTCTTTTCAAGACAGACAGACCAGTGTAATTGTTGTTGTTGCTTGTCTTTCAGCTTTTTCCCGGTAAGGGGTCGCCACAGCAGAACTCCGGTCTGCTAATAATTGGCAGTAGATTTTTATGAAACGCTGAGGTGCCAGCCCGACGCCCATTTACGCACGCATGTCTTTCAAACGCTACCCAACCACAGGGAGGACATGCAGACTCCACACAGAAGGCACTCCCAAGCCAAGCCGAGAAACGAATGGGAGAACTCAAGGGAATTCAGAAGTAAGGAATAGTAGTATGTCTCAAAGTATAAACTGTTGGAAAGAAAATACATTTTTATTCCAAATGGGGAATACAGTTGATATATCGAACCAGCAGCATGAAATTGCCATGGAGGAGAAACTTAAATGTTTCGAGAAAGATTTGTTAGCATATAAGAAACTTCAAATGGAGAATGCATATTTAGCAAGAAACGAGGTCTCAGACTATGGAGGTACCCAAATGGAGCAAGTGAGAACAGTGAAATGTTGGATGAATTACATGCTCTTTTCGATAAGACTGGTGTTGAACTAATGAAGATCATGATAAAATTTAATAGTGTCAAGCTGAATGACATTGTTAAACATTTGAAGAGCTTGACAGGTCAATTCAGGTTGACTTAGCAGGCTCCCAGTGTCAAGTAATGTTCAATGGTATTTTACGTTCAGTAAATGAACAATGTAATACTGTTTTTGCCTGTAAAACTAACAAAATTAAAAGGGACATTTGTGAATATCAAGACAAGGTCACCTATCCTCTGTCGCCAGGTCACCAAGGCAACGGGCAACAATGGGTCAATGACCGAGAGTTTAACTCAGTGGAAATGACGTGAGGCGTGAGGAATCATCAGGGTGAGCAATGCTCGAGATTGCAGTCTGGCGCCAACATGGAGGAGGTAGTTCGGCGTTCTGAGAGATGCTGGGGGAAAGCACAATCTTATACCTACCAGGGCAGCAATTACAGGGATTACGGCGGTCAGGGAGCAAAACCAAAAGGTCCAAGGACCCGAAATGCATGACACAGTGGTCACACAGATGTCGTTGGGAGGTCCCAACCTGAAGGAAATGTAAGTTTATGTGTTATTAATAACAGTGTCATTGTTGCCTGGGGTGAAGCACTTAATTCTAACCAGCAGGATAATGTTGGCTAGGCTGGTGCAAGTTTGGCCGAGGGTGTGTGTCGTGAATGGATTGAGGTGTGTGTCAGTTCGCAATTATACAATGAAAGTAAATTTATCGAGCAAGCTCCCGAATTTGTTTTTGGGGCTGAAGCCACAAACGATGATTTCTCAAGTGACATTTCAATTTATAGCTTCACCGGACATGTGAATGAGTCAGAATTTAACAATGCTGATGGTATTCAAGATTATGTATGTGTATTGTACTCAGGGGGCAATGACAATGACCCTACTGTTTTTAATGTAAACAGAAATAGAGTGGAGTTTGCAGTTATGGATGGTCATTTTTAATGTAATAGTAATGAAATTAGTCTGTATAGCATGAATAATAGTGATAGACATACAATTTCAAATGAATTATTTGATATTCAGGAGCCAAGTCAAGGTGGGGAATTGGAAATATTATTACAGGTTATGAACGAAGAAGTTGGTTTGGAGCCCGTGATTGTTTGCAATGATAAAAACGATTTTAAAATTTATAATTTCATGTATAGATTTAACTATTGATCATGCCAACTTATTGGCAAAAGGTTATACTTTTGTCCCTAGCAGAAAAGGAAATGTAGTAAGCACATTAGTAGATCTGAAATGCTACACTAGAAAATTGAATTTGAGAGTCTGGTTCAATTCCAGTGGTGAGTCATATAATGAACGTATGGAAGAGTTAAAAAAAACTAGTGTATTTAATCCACCCCTAAATAATGTGGTAGGCTTATTTGAAAAATGTGTGAAAAAGATATAAGGCACTTTTATGGCGATAATGTGAGGAGCAAGGAGTTGGTGAAATTTGTAAAGAACTTAAACAATGAAGAAGAAGAATTGTTGGGTAAAATTATAAACAATAAAGATGTACGGTATATGAAACCTGACAAAGGCAACGGTATTGTTGTCATGAATAAAGGGGACTATTTAAATTGGATGAATGTCCTATTGTTGGATGGTACTTATGAAGAAAGTTCCTTATATGAAGTCAAAGTTGCTTACCACAAAATAGATTTATTGTTAAGTAATATGTTGTTCCAAGGACAAATTAATAAACCTGAATATTTTTATATGTTAAATGAACATCCCATGGTGTCCAATATTTTTGGTATTCCGAAAATCCACAAAGGCCTGAAAAATCCTAAATGCAGGCCTATTGTGGACGGAAAAAGATCCAAAACTTGCTTCATTAGCAAATATTTAGATAATAAATTGCAAAAAAGTTTGGAGAAATTTACTTATATCAGTAAAGATTCTTGGCAATTTTGGGAGAAGTTAAAAGGGATCGAAGTTACCCCTGATTTGATTTTGGTTATAGCGGATGTAGCTAACCTTTTTTCGGTTACACCTCATGAAACAGGATTATCATGGTTAGAACAACAATTGAATAAGACACACATTTTTGACCAAGATCAGATTAATAAGTTTATTACGTTGATGGAGGTAGTTTTAAAGACTAATTACATCTTTTTTGAAGGCCAGTATTACAGACAGACGAAAGGTGTAGCAATGGGGGCAGCATGTGCCCCCATTTTTGCGAACCTAGTCATGTCCTTTTGGGAACAGGAATTCCTAATGAAAAGTTCTTTTGGAACTGATGTAGTGCATTATACTAGATTCCTGGATGACCTCTTCCTTATTTGGAGAGGAACTAAGCAAAGATTAAAAGAATTTTTAGAATATATAAATGGGTCAGTTGAATTTTTAAAATTTACTTATGAGTACGATAAGGTAGAAATCACCTATCTGGACATTGATCTTTGTATTGATGCATGCAATAAAAAGTTCATCACTAATATTTACAGAAAATCTACCTTTTCCAGTTCGTATTTGGATTATACCAGCTGGCACCCGCACCATCAAAAGAAATCTGTAGTTAAGGGTCAACTGGTGCGGGCAGCCAGAATGGTTAACCAATATGAAGATTTTTTTATGTGAGGTAGAATTCATATTGCAGATGTTTAGGCAGAGGGGTTACCCGAACAACATGTTTGTCAGTTATATCTGCAGAGGTTAAAAGTAAGCATGATATGGGAGTGTATAAGCCCATTTTGGATCATGCAAACAATGTTTATTCAGAGGGAGCAGCATCAATGGTGGACAAAACAGTTAAAACCAATATTAGTATGAGTTTAATTATAACATACAACAGTGAAGCTAATATTATATCTGATATTATTCAAAGAAATTGGGAGATATTGCAATTTGACGAGAATATAGCACAGGAGGTTGGCAAAAATCCGAAAATAGTTTACAGGAAAGATAAATCCTTCAAGAACATTTTAGAAAGGAGAGTAGAGAATGTAACATGTAATAGAGCCATGGGTAATTTCAAGTGTAATGGTTGTAGTTATTGTCCCTCCATTTTGGAAACAGGGAAAGATTTCAAGTTAAATGGAAGAACAATTTGTATAAATGGACATTTCAACTGTAATTCCACCAATGTGACATATATGGCCAAATGTCAGGACTGCCCCATATTTTATATTGGGAAAACTTATAGGAAATTCAAAGATCTGAAGTAGTTAACTTCATTTGATCAGCAACCTGTGGGTTACGGATCCGACACAGATCCAAGCCGGCAGCATACCAAGCAAAAAGATCCGCGCTCCAAGCTGCTCCCCCTTACCCATACTACACTGTAACCTCCTTCCAATCCTCAAATCTCGTTTTCCGTGGCTTTGTCAAGCACGGGATTCTTAGAGCTCCAGGCAAGTTTAGCAATTATTTTCTTCAAACTTCTCTTTTGGTCTTCTTTACTTGGTGTGTGAGTGTATTTTAATACCTTTCTACCGGTTTTCCTTCTACCTAGCCTTTATTTCCCTTTTACCTTTGGTAGTTTCTCATCCCTTTGTAGGCCCCTATTTTTCCCTCTTTCAGGTGCGTGTGTGTGGCTGTGTGGGTGCTTTTGGTATGCCTGAAAGCCACAAAGTGACCTTTTCTAAATGCTCTGAGTGTGGCCATAAGCTGTCGCCAGCAGATGGTCACACTCAGTGTGTGATTTGCTTGGGGGTTACGCACCTTTCCTCAGACTGCCAGATTTGTGCTGCCTTTAACCTTCGAGCCTTAAGGGATAGGAAGAACAAGCTGACTCTGGCGGGTCTTCTACCCACGGAATCAGCTTCTTCTCCTTCCCTCTCGGTAGCAACAGCCCACTGGCCATCTTCCCCTGTCTGGGACTCACCCTCCCACGTTGTCTCAGGGAGAACGAGAGACCAAGAAAGATAAAAAAGAGAGAAGGGAGAAAGAGTGAGAAAAAGAGAGAAAGAGAAAGAAGCCACAAGCGTCAGGCCGAATTGGACCCCCTCGGCCCCTCCCGCAAAGGTGGTCTCTTCTCCTCTAAGAGTGTCCAAGCCTTCCTCCCCACGGCTCCGTTCTCCACGTTTTTCCCCAGAGCCGGAGGAGGAGACCCAACCAGCCTCGAGGTCATCATCACGTCGGCCCTCCCGGCTGGCGTCGGAGGCTTCCTCCAAGTCTACTCAAGGCATTTCATAGGAAGATATGGACCGGATAATGCGTTGATTTTTGCAAACTCAGCTGCAGATGGGAGTGCTGCTGCCCCCCCCCCTTCTGGGGGGGGGGAGTTTAGCTCCACTGTTTGCCTCGATAGCTCCTTTTCTGATCCACCACCGGATTTCGGAGTCTTCGGATCCGAGGAACCCCGGAGCCAGGGGGTCGGCGCCGATGGTTATTGCTACCTTGACGCCAGCCATGCCCTCAAGCTTATCAGATTCGAACTCTTGGAGCCGAGAGCTGGGTGTCGGATCCGGGGGGGGGTGAGTGTGTCTTTGGCTCCTTTGTGGTCGGAGCACACCATTCTCTCGGGTCCGATCGCTTCGGCTCCGGCGCCGATCCCCTCATCGGATCCGAGGGCCCCGGCCACCTGTCTTAGAGAGGCCGGTTCCCCTTCAGGATTCGACATGGTGGAGAGGGTTCTCTCTGGAGGATCAAGACCCCTCACTCTTTCCTCAGGGTCCGCCCCCGCTCCCTCGCAGCTCAGTTTGTCCTCCATCATCCAGTCCCTCCAGGAACAGCCTGTGTCATTGAAGCCCCAGCCAGTTACCTTGAAGTAACATGAATCCGTGGGTTAGCCCCCTCGGACACTGCCCCCAAGGAGGTCTCTCACAAATGCCTGTGCAAAAGGAGGCACTTAGACTCCCCCCGAATCCCTCACCGAGGATACCGATTCGGAGGAAGGGGCGGTTTTCCCCAAATCACCCCTCAACAATGTCTCCTTTGGAGATATTATGGAAATACTTTGCCAAAGGGGGGGGGGGTCCGCCCAAAAACCCTCCTCGGATGAGTCGGTATTCCTGAAGGCGTTCGGCACAGGACCATCTACCTCTTAGGTGTCCCCCCCGGCCGACCCCCTGGTCGACCTGATTACCACCAGGGCGTGGAAGGAGCCGGATACTGTAGAGCCGATACCTAGAAGGCCCAATAAGGTTCTCAGTCCCCCTGCAGACAGAGCTTCGTGGAACAAGGGTTCCCCGGTTGATGCCACGGTGGTGGCGGTGGCCACCAAAAAGGAACTGTCCCAGGAAAGTTCTTCAGTCCATCCCTCTGACAAGGAGTCCCGGGCAATGGACTGTATTGGAAAGCGGACTTTTGCTTCAGCTACCTTTTCTATAAGGGAGCTGAATTATTTGGCCCATGTAATCAGACTGCAGCAAGATCTGGTCAAGGAATATGCTGAGTCTCCCCCAGAGTCCATGTCAGCCGAGGATAAACGGACTTTCTCTGCAAGTATGGCCACTCTTAAGTCAGTGTCCAATACTTTTATGCGGCTACTTTCCCATGCCACAGAAGGAGGCGATAGAGCTAGCGGGTCCGGTATCGCCTTAAGGCGTCATGCCTGGCTTCGACTTTGAGATTTCTCAGAACCCTTCAAGGCGTCCTTTGCGAATGCACCCTTTGACGGGTCGGCCCTTTTCGGGAAGGCCGTCCGCGAGACGCTGGTCCAGAGCGAGAAAGACAGGAAAATGTTGTCAGCCTTCGGAATACGCTTCTCTGCCCCTCAAAGGTCCATTTCTAGGAACCAGCGAGTGCAGAAGAAGATGTGGTTCCGGAAATCTCAGCAGGCCCAGAACGCTCAGGAATCCTTCTCCCCCAGAGGCAGAGGGGGACAAGGTGGACGCCGGCCCACAGGCAGAGGGGGACCAAAGAACTTAGGGTCATGGGAACCCTTTTCTGACTGACCCGCGCAACAGCCGTGAGGGGTTGCCCAACTGCTCCTCTCTGGAGGCAGTCGGGGGATGTTTTTTGAGGCATCTGGCCCAATGGGAGTCTATCACAACAGATCGCTTAGTGCTTCAGATAATATCCAGAGACTATTCAATCCCCTTCATCAACAAGCTCCCTTACTCAAGATTCATCCCAGATGTCCCACTCACTTAAAGGGAGACCGCGGCTTTGGAAATAAAAAAGCTGTTAGAAAAAAGAGCCATCCAGCATGTGCCCCCAGACCAGCCTGGATCAGGCATCTACTCCAGGTTCTTTCTGGTGCCAAAAAAGACGGGGGACTTAAGGTCGATTCTCGACCTGTCAGCAATGAACCTTTTCATTGCCAAAGAGAAATTCTGGATGATCACAATTCAATCCATCCTGCCCCTCTTGCAGGAGGAGGACTGGCTGTGCTCCATAGACCTCAAGGATGCGTACTACCATATTCTCATGGAAAGATGGTCCAGGAGGTTTCTCCACTTTTGGCTAGGAGCCAGTCATTACCAGTTCAGGGTCCTACCCTTCGATCTCACCACAGCCCCCAGAGTGTTCACCAAGGTCATGGCAGTTGTAGCGGCCCACCTGAGGCTCCAGGGCATGCAGGTCTTCCTGTACCTAGACGACTGGCTCCTCACCGCCCCCACCAGGCATCTACTTTCTCTAGCCAGGGATTTCTCCCTCCTGATGTCACCCTGGTTGGGGATAACCATAAATGCCAAGAAGTCCTTCCTTCAGCCTGTTCAAGTGTTAGACTTCATAACGACCAGGATAGACACCCTCCAGGCCAGGACCTTCCTAACGTCAGACAGACTTCACAGCATGACTCTGCATGTGCTAGCCCTCTTTCAATCCCCTGCTCCCCCAGCAGAATTAGTCCTGAGAGCTTTGGGGTCCATGGCGGCAGCGATCAATCTGATTCCTTATGCTCGTCTGCACATGAGGTTTCTACAGTGGACGTTGCAGGTCCAGTGGTCTATTCTACACCACCCTCTAGACTTCCCGATTCCCCTCAGCAGGGTTTGTAGGAACTCCCTCATATGGTGGCCTCAATCCCGAGCCCTTTGAGAAGGATGACCTTTTGTTATGTCACCACCCCAGGACACAGTGACCATGGACGCCTCCCGCCTAGGGTGGGGGGGGGCATTGTGTGGGCAGGACTGTCCAAGGCACATGGACTCAGACCGAGACCGTACTGCATATAAATGTCCTGGAGATGAGGGCGGTCCTCTTGGCGTTGCAGGCCCTCCATGCCTTTCTTCCTCTGGGGACTATTGCGATCCAGTCGGACAATGTGTCAGTGGTCTGGTATATCAACAAACAGGGGGGAACCAGGTCTTACCCCCTTTGCCAAGAAGCCATGAGAGTTTGGGAATGGGCGATCTCCACCAACCGCTTTCTGTTAGCAACGCACATTCTGGGTCAGTCCAACATACTGGCAGACAAATTGAGCAGAACTATCCTCTCTCCTTATGAGTGGTCTCTAAATCCTTGCGTAGCGGAACAGATCTTCCTCAAGTGGGGTCAGCCTTGCTGCGATCTCTTCTCATCACCTTCCAATATGAAGTGCAGCGAGTTTTTTGCTCTAATTCCTCCTTTGGGAGAAGCCCCCAGAGATGCTATAGTCCATGCCTGGCCGCCCGGTCTTCTTTATGCATATTCTCCACTTCCACTTATGACAATTTTTCTGCAGAAAGCTCGCCTGTTGGGGAGCAAGATTATTCTCATAGCCCCATTCTGGCCTTGTCTCATAGCTCCACTCTGGATCTTGGATCCCATTCCGGATCTGATTTCTCATCCCTCGGGAATGGCTCCTCCGAACCTGGACGGTCTCAAGCTCTCAGCTTGGCTGATCCAGTTCCCCTAGTTGCCAGGACTCCCGGTATCTCTTCCCGAGTTAAGTCTATCCTGGTGGCGGCACATAAACCCTCTACCAGGAAGATTTACCGTAGCAAATGGAAACATTTTTCAATTTGGGCTTCACAAAAGAACTTGGATCTTTTCACCGCTCCTGTTTCAGCGGTACTGGAATTCTTGTCTCATATGTTTCAGCAAGGGACCAGTTCATCTATTGTGAAGGTTCAGCTGGCTGCCATTTCCTATTTTCATATTGGGGACAACTTTGGTTCCCCCGCTGCTGCCAGAGTTTGTAAGACCTTTCTAAAAGGCACTTTTCTTTTGAGGCCCCCTGTTAGAAACTCATCTCCATTGTTGGGATCTGACCTTAGTTCTTCAAGCATTAGTTGTGCCTCCCTTTGAACCCGCAGCTTCTGTTGATCTGAAGTTATTGTCATGGAAGACGGCCTTTTTGATAGCAATTACTTCAGCCAGGAGAGTATCGGGGCTTCAGGCTCTCTGTATCAAACCTCCATACCTTGTGTTTCATAAGGATAGGGTATCTCTCAGGACTAATCCCTCCTTTCTCCCAAAAATTGCTTCCGAGACGAACATTAATTAATCCATTAATTTGCCTGTCTTTTTCCCTAATTTCCAGAATAAAGGAGACTATAAACTTCTTTTGCTGGATGTTCACAGACAGTTACGTTTTTATTTGCTCAGGAAGGCTGTCTTTCGTAAATCTGATCAACTTTTTGTCTCCTTTGCTAAGCCTTTTCTAGGGAACCAGTTTCAAAGGTGACTCTCGCCAGGTGGATTTCGAGTTGTATCTTACAAGCATACAGAGAATCTGGCTTACCAGAACCAGTGGGAGTTCATGCTCATTCTATGGCAACGTCTGCTGCATTCTGGTCTAGAGTTTCCCTGGATGACATTTGTTCAGCGGCTACCTGGGCGTCCTCTCACACCTTTATTTCTCATTATAAACTGGATTTGGTGTCTGGGGGAAGGGCTGCCTTTGGCTCTGCAGTGCTCCGGAATATCCTTCCTTAAGGGCCTCCCAAGATTCGGGTAGCTGGGGACTCTGTCCCTCAGGTTGCTGATCAAATGAAGTTAACTACTTCAGATAAAGAAGTTATGTACTCACTATAACATTCCATCTGAGTAGGTAAACTTCATTTGTCAGCAACCGTCCCTCCCTCCTTCCCCCTGACCTTTATGGTTATTTAGCTGAGCTCGAGGTTTTGGACTTATGAGCTTTACTTTGTCCTTGAGTCAAGTGTCTCAGGTTGTTAGTTGTTTCGTTATTATATGCAGGTGGCAAACGCGATCTGAGGATTGGAAGGAGGTTGCAGTGTAGTATGGGTAAGGGGGAGGAGCTTGGAGCTCGGATCTTTTTATAGGTTCATAGGTAGGTACTAGGCTAACTGCCCAAGGGCCTATGCAAGCCTAGCCAACAAGGTTCTCTGGCTTACGCCACCCAAGAAAGTTATTTTCCTGTGCCACTGACAAGCAGGGACACAGAAGTGATCCCCGGGGTGTATTTCCTATTTCCCATCCACTCATCAAGATTTTTCTTGAAGAGTGCTAATGAAGAACTTTGCTTGACAAAGATGGGTAGCCTGTTCCAGAGTATGGGAAGTCTCTGGGATAGGAATTTATCCTTCCAGCATGTCCTGTTTATTGTGGTGACAAGGTTTAGGTCCCTAGAGCGTGTAGCTCGGAGGGATTGGGATTTCTTTAGGTGTAGCATGTCCAACAGCTCTGGGTTTGACATAGCTTTATATGTTAGGCAGAGATCACCTCTGAGTGGGCGATATGCTACGGAGTAAAGCTGGAGTTTTTTGAGGCGGTCAGTGTAGGGCATTTGTTTGAGTCCAGTAATCCTCTTTGTGAGGTACTTGTGTGGCCTCTCCAGCTGCTGCAGATGTCTGTGCCACGTAGAAGGACTTCCTGACTACTGTGGCGATGTGACTATCAAAGGAGAGACTACTGTCCACCTGGATCCCAAGGTCTCTTATCACGCATTCAGTGTTAAGTAGAGTGCTGCTTATGTGGTAGTTCATGGGTACAGAGTTTTTACCAAAGGGGATGACACTGCACTTTTTGGCATTGAGCTTGAGGCCATGGCTCTGACACCAGGCATCTGTCTCAGAGAGGCCCTTCTGTAGGATGCTCACATCATTTGGGGATTGACTATGGCTCCTAGTTTGCAGTCATCTGCGAACTTCGTTAGCCAGAGGCCTTCTGTGTTAGCCTGTACTTCAGAAAAGTAGATACCAAACAGGAGCGGTCCCAGGACGGAACCCTGTGGTACTCCACTTGTCACTGGTTTGAGGTCAGATTTGGAGTCTGCAACGTTTACAGTGTGGGTTCTGTCAGTGAGCCAGTTGGCAACCCATCTTGTGACGTAGGGATTTATGCCTAGTTTATTGAGTTTAGCTATAATTCCAGAATGGGGGATGGTGTTGAAAGCCTTGGCGAGGTCAAGATAGGCTGTGTGAACCACATGTTAAGTTGTCAAACTCGCCTTCATTCTTGCTGGATGGGTTCGGAGCCGATCCTCGGCTCCGACTCGACACTTGCTAAGCTTGAGAGCTAATTTTACCAGCTCGAGGCAACCCTATATCCCATGATGCAAGGCGTGACTACCCCAGATCTCGTTTGCCGCTTCGCGAAGAGGTCTCCTTTTACCAGCTCAGGTAAAATTGTAGTATTTTATACTAAAGTTCAGTCAAAAAATGTTCTTTTTTCCTGATTTCCTTTCTTAAAAGTTAGTTTTAACTAATACCTGACTATCTTGCCCTATATTCCCTTTCTCCTTTATATAGGGATAGTTTTTCCTCCCTTCAGGCCTTAAGCCTCCCTTCCATTAATTTTCTGTCAGGGAGTGTGTGTGTGTTTTTCAGTTTTTCCCTATATTTTATTAGATAACTGTGTGACTGGTGTGTGTCTGTGTTTTGTGTTTGGCATACCATGTCAAAAGAAGTAAAGGTCTCAGGCTTCAAGAAGTGTGACTCGTGCTGTCAGAAAATGTCTGACAGACGGTCACACTTCTTGTGTGTACTGCCTGGGGCCTTTACACCTGCAGGACTCCTGTGCTATTTGTCACTCCTTCAGCCAGAAAGTCCTGCTGGAACGTCGTAACAAGTTAATTCTTCGTGGCTTGTTGAAGCCAGAGGGTTCCCTGGCCAAGACTGGGTCGGCAAAGCCCTCTAAGCCACCTAAAGCCCAGGCTGTGGTTCTTTAGCCTTCGGCGGTGGCTCCGACTCCTTCGGAGTCGAGATCGGCTCCGGCTGGAGCCAATCTTTCTACCTCTGAGGTGGTGGTATCGGCGCTGACTGGCTCCGATACACTTGCACCTATGTCGATGTCGGCTCCGGCCCGAGCCGACGTCTCCTTGACCAGGACAGGTGCCGATAAGCTGTCGGCTCCATCTGGAACCGAAGGGTCTTCGGCTCCGATGGCTCTTTCCAAGACAAGATCTCGGTCCCCTTCCCTAGATTCGATTCGCTCAGCTCCGGGATCTCCTCTACTGTCGGAGCGGAGCCATCAGAGCCGATCTTCAAGGTCTTCCAGGCTGTCAGACCATGACTTGGAGAGGGTGGTAAGTAGACTGCTGAAGTCACAGGCACTGGCCCAGATGCTCCATAGCCCGTCTCAGCAGATGACCGCTATCCCTCATCCCCCTGAAATTCCTCCTCCGACTCTCCTTCAGAGTTCGGAGCCGGAGCTTCTCGGAACGTTGACTGTGGGTGCGCCGGAGCCGATACTTCCCCTGTCGGCTCCGTCATCTTCGACTCCGATTTCCTCCATGAGACCTTCCTTGGAGGGATCCGGTTGGCGGGTTTCCCTTGTCGGCTCCGAGGGGGTGAGTGGCATCGGACCCTTGTCCGACCCCGCTCTCCCTCTTGGAGCTTCGGCATTGGTGAGCTCGGCACCGACATCGGCCTCAGAGCCTTCTCTTTCAGTGGGACCGGGGATTCCTGTCTCTTCGGAGCGGGAGTCTTCCGGCCTCCCTGGGAGGGGAGCCTTTGAGGTGATGAGGAGTGTTCTAGCCCCGGAGCTGAGTCAACGGTCAATTCCATTAGCTCCTCCCTCTTCGGTGCCTGTTGATGTCTCTTGCCATTCTCTTGCTCCCGGACCCAGAGATCCATCGCCCCAGGTTTTCCCATTGGGAAGAACTTCCTCTTCCGAGGTTTCTCCTGATCCTTCCGGAGAACCCCCACGTAAGAGGACGTGCAAGAGGAAGCACACAGACTCCCCCAAGTCTACGACATCAGATACCGACTTAGATGAGTCGGAGGGTTCCCCACGGTCCCCCTCTGAGGATGTCTCCTTTTCAGACATCCTGGAACTCCTTAAGCAGAGGGGGAACTGGCCTTCCATTAACCCCTCCGAGGATGAGTCGGTATACCTGGAGGCTTTTGGATCTCGACCCTCCACCTCCTGGGTGTCTCCGCCTTTCGACCCGCTCATGCAAGTGGTGGCTCGAAAGGCGTGGGCGGCCCCGGATTCTGTGGAACCAGTCCCCAGGAGGCCTTCTAAATTCATCATGGCCCCCGCAGACAAACAGTTTCTTACCAAGGGTGTCCCTGTTGATGCCATGGTGGTGGCGGCTGCCACCAAGAAGGACTTGCCGATTCTTCTGTACCTGTCCATCCTCCTAACAAGGACTCTAGGACCATGGATAGGTACGGTAAGCGGATGTTTTCTTCAGCGACCTTTGCTATGCGCTCGCTGAACTATCTCTGTCACTTTACCCGGCTTCAGAGAGACATTCTCAAGGAACTAGGTGAGGTAGTTCAGGATCCGTCAGCTGCTGGGGCTCAAGAAAAGATTGCCTCACAGCTAGGAATCCTAAATTCTATAACTAACTCCTCCATGCGGCTCATTTCTTATGCAGCCAATGGGGCGAGTAGAGCCGCAGGCACAGGAGTGGCACTTAGGCGTCAGTCCTGGATGCGGCTTTGTAATTTCGCGGATCCCTTTAAGGCGTCCTTCACTAATACTCCCTTCGATGGTTCGGCTTTTTTCGGGCCTCAGGTGAAGGACACATTGACCAGGTGTGAGCAAGATGGCAAGACTCTTTCTGCCGTAGGAGTCCATTTCTCCACCCCTTCAAGACCCTATCCCAAAGGTCAGAAGGGGGGGGAATGTGGTTTCATAAATCTCAGGGAGTCACGCCGGATGCACGTGGTCAGTTTACCCCCAGAGGCAGAGGGGGTAATAACAATAGATGCCGCCCTAGGGGCAGAGGGGGTCTGCAGAATCAGGGTAGCAGGGAGCCTCTCTCTGATAAACCCTTCCAGCATCCCTGAGGTGTTGCCCGACTGTCCACCCTTGGAGGCAGTCGGGGGAAGATTGTCGCTGTACCCAACAACCTGGCGTTCCCTTTCTCAAGACAAATGGGTACAGTCGATCATATCCGAGGGTTACAATATCCCTTTCGAGAGATATCCCATTCCTCACCAATCCCTTCCAGACGTTTCACCCGGTCTAAGGGAATTGGCAAAGCTGGAGGTATCAAAGCTCCTAGCAAAAAGAGCCATCCAACTAGTGCCAGCAGACCAAGTAGGATCTGGAATCTATTCAAGATACTTTTTGGTCCCCAAAAAGACGGGAGATTGGAGACCAATTTTAGACCTCAGCAAACTAAACAAGTTTGTCAAGAAGGCAAGGTTCCGGATGGTCACGCTTCAGTCCATTCTACCCTTTTTGGGCAATGACAACTGGATGTGCTCAATAGACCTTCAGGATGCTTACTATCACATAAAAATTCACAGGCGCTCCAGAAGGTTTCTCCGCTTTCGGCTGAGGACCAGTCATTTTCAATTCAGAGCCCTGCCCTTTGGCCTCACTACAGCCCCCAGAGTGTTCACCAAATGCATGGCAGTGGTCACTGCTCACCTGAGACGTCAAGGATTCCAGGTGTTTCCGTATCTAGACGACTGGCTCCTCTCTGCCACCACCAGGCATCAACTTCTCAAGGCTAGGGACTACACTCTTCACATCTGCAACCAGTTAGGGATCTCTATAAACTTCGAAAAATCTTCATTGTCTCCTTGCCAATCTATTACCTTTATAGGCGCAGAATTAGACACTGTTGGGATGTCAGCAAGACTCACAAACCAAAGAATTCTGGACATCCAAAAGTATGTTCGGATCATACTACTCAGCAAAAAGATCAAGGCCAGATTTGTCCTGAAGGTGCTAGGTCTTATGGCTGCGGCCATCGTACTGCTTCCTTTAGCTTGCTTCCACATGCGCCTTCTGCAGTGGATGTTGTTCACCCAGTGGTCATTCCAGCAGCTTCCCATGCGCCACGAGATCTTTGTGACGCAATCCTGCAAGAGTCATCTAACCTGGTGGATGTCTTCTCCACAACTCCATCAGGGCCGACTGTTTGTTCCCCCAGTTCCGGTTGCCACAGTCACTTCGGATGCCTCTCTGATCAGGTGGGGGGGGCATTATCAGGGCAGGATGGTCCATGGGACTTGGCAACCCATAGAATACCATCTGCACATAAATGTCCTAGAGATGAGAGCGGTGCTTTTAACGTTGCAAGCCCTCAGCTACTTTCTTCCTTTAGGGACTATTGCAGTTCAGACGGACAACATGTCCGTAGTCTGGTATATCAACAAACAGGGCGGGACCAAGTCCTATCCACTGTGTCGAGAAGCTCTCAGACTTTGGCAATGGGCAGTCTCCTCTCATCGGTTTCTGATAGCAACGCATATCCCCGGGAAATCCAACCTCTTAGCGGACAGACTGAGCAGAGCTATTCTCATGCCACACGAGTGGTCTCTCAAACAATCAGTAGTGGACGAGATTTTTCAGAAGTGGGGCATCCCTTGCTGCGACCTTTTTGCTACACCCCAAAACAGCAAATGCCCAGACTTCTTCTCCCTCTTTCCACTACCAGGCCATCCCCCCAGAGATGCTCTAACCCAGGATTGGCCCCGGGGACTTCTTTATGCCTTTCCTCCATTCCCGCTGATACCTAAAGTGATTCAGAAAGCTACCGTCTTGAGAGCCAAATTGATTCTCATTGCCCCTTACTGGCCTCGACAAATTTGGTTTCCGTCCCTACATCGTCATCTCTTGGTTCAGCCTTGGCATCTGGATCCAATTCCAGATCTTCTGACCCACCGTTCGGGTCATCTGCACCAGGCCATTCATTCTCTCAACCTCACTGCTTGGTTGCTCCACTTCCTTCCTTAGCCAGGTTTCCTGTGATTTCTAATCCCGTGCGAGATATCATAGTAGCTTCTCTAAAGTCCTCTACCAGAAGGATTTATGCTAGTAAATGGCAGCGTTTTTCCTTCTGTGCAAAGTCCAGAGACATAGATCCCTTTACTGCTCCAGTGCAGTCAGTCTTGGACTTCCTAGCTGAGATTTTTCAATCAGGCTCTTCTTCCTCGACAGTTAAGGTTCAGCTGGCAGCGATCTCAAATTTTCATGTTGGCTTAGCGGATCAAAACATAATGTCTCACAAGCTTTGCAAAGCCTTTCTTAGAAGGATCTTTCTGCTGAAACCCCCAGTCAAAGATCCCCCTCCGGAATGGGACCTAAATTTAATGCTGGCATCCTTGATTCTGCCCCCCTTTGAACCGGCTGCTACATGCTCATTGAAATTTCTTTCCTGGAAGACAATTTTTCTGGTTGCTGTTACTTCAGCCAGGAGGGTGTCTGAACTTCACGCTCTCTGTGTCCGTCCCCCATACTTGGTTTTCCACAAAGATAGAGTGTCTTTAAGAACTAATCCATCTTTTTGGCCCAAGGTTGCTTCCCAGACGAATATTAACCAATCTATTGAATTGCCAGTTTTTTTCCCTAATTATTCTGACAGAGCAGAACAGAAACTTCATTGTTTGGATGTCCATCGCCAACTCAGATATTATTTGGACAGAACTAAACAATTCAGAAAATCTGATCAACTGTTTCTTTCTTATGCAGAAAACAGGAAGGGTCTCCCAGTCTCCAAGGTGACCTTATCCAGATGGCTGTCTTCTATCATTTCTCATGTTTATCTCCTTAGGGGCAAGCAACTGCCCTCGAAACCAAACGCACATTCTACCAGGCGCCTAGCCACTTCCACAGCATTTCAGGATAGGCTGCCTATTGACACCATTTGTGCGGCAGCCACTTAGGCCACTCCTCACACCTTTGTCTCTCATTATAAATTGGACTTGGCCTCCAGGGACTGGGCTAAGTTTGGTTCCACAGTTCTCAAGAGTCTGTTCCATTGAGCCACCCAGGATAGAGGTGCTAGGGACGCAGTCCCATCCAGCAAGAATGAAGGCGAGTTTGACAACTTAACATTAAGAAGTTATGTACCTACCATAACGTTCCATGTTAGTTGTCTTCTCTCACCTTCTTTCTTGCGTCCCTCCCTCCTTCCCCCTAGCCTGGACAGACCTTGAAGTAGTACTCTTCGCTGGGTACAGTTCATTCTTTCTATGGACCCCCAGTAGGAAGTGTCACTAGTCTCTAGTGGTTATTTGCTTTGTTTCTTTCCACATTTAGTTCTTGTTCTTCCTTTCTGGGAAGAAGGTTTCTGGCAGGGTTTTTTCATAGCTACCAAACGAGATCTGGGGTAGTCACGCCTTGCATCATGGGATATAGGGTTGCCTCGAGCTGGTATAATTAGCTCTCGAGCTTAGCAAGTGCTGAGTCAGAGCCGAGGATCGGCTCCGAACCCATCCAGCAAGAAAGAAGGCGAGAGAAGACAACTAACATGGAACGTTATGGTAGGTACATAACTTCTTAATTACCCTCATCTACGGCTTTGATGACTGCCTCAAATAAGTCGATCAGGTTCAGGAGGCATGATCTGCCTTTCACAAACCCGAACTGGGTGGGATCCAGAGTTTGGAGGTTACCAATGTCTTTGTTTATGAGTTCCATGATGATACGTTCCATGGCTTTGCAGACCAAGCTCGTCAGGCTAATAGGTCTATAGTTCCCAGGATCAGTGGTGGCTCCCCCTTTGTGGAGTGGGATAACTGTTGCTGTGCGCCATTCAGTGGGCAGAAAGCCTGATGCGAGGCTATTATTGAACATGGTGCTTAAGTGGGGAGCCAGTTCATTCTGAAGTTTGTGTAAAACGCAGCCTGGGATGTTGTCCGTTACATGTTGTGTTTTTGCTTGGTATGGTGCTGGCTCGGATCCGTGTCGGATCCGTAACCCACAGGTTGCTGACAAATGAAGTTTACCTACTCAGATGGAACGTTATGGTGAGTACATAACTTCTTTTTAGGATAGGTGAACATTTAGGTGACATAAGGAATAACAGAATCACCAGTCCACTATTCAGACATACACATACATATGTAGGGCATAGGTTTAAATTCATGGTGGTACAACAATTGCAAAAAGATGTAAAAGGAAGAATATTAGTTGTGCATCTAGATATTATGTAATTAAAATGGCAATTGTTTTTAAATGCTTCACATTACCCTGGAATAAATGAAATGATTACTGTTTCGAGTATTTTAAAGTTGTGTAATATATTGGGGTAAATGAGGGACAAATGCATTAATGTTGGTAATTCAACATTATTATTTATATATATTTTTCATAAAAATAATGAATTTTCTATGATAAAGTTTTTAATAATGACTTGTGAATGTTTTTGTTTGTTTTAAATGGTTTTAACAAACAGTGATTTAATTGTTTAATTAGGGTGGAGTATAAATAGATCTGGGTGTTTGTGTTTTTACATCGTTCTGAGGAAGTCCCTTTAGTGGGGGAGAAAGCGCTCAACATTGTCTGTAATAAATCGTGGTTTCCAAGGTGGTTCTCCTGTTCTTTCTGGTTTTGGAAAATGTGTGGGATACCAAGGACAGATGCAAGCACATAAATATAAATGATGCTTGGCTTGATCAAGGCATTCAACTCTCTGAATCATCATTGGTACCGAGAAGAGCCCTTCAAGTTGTTTCGGACAATACCACAGTTGTGTGGTATATCATCAAGCAAAGGTGAACCAGATCATACCCACTTTGCAGACTAACCATGTTAGCTCGGGATGCAGCTTCAAAGCACAGTCTCATTCTAAGGGTATCCTACATTCCATCAGAGTAAAACTGTCTGGCAGACAAAGCTAAGCACGATAAGAGCAGACCCTCATGAATGGAAAGGGGGCCTTCCAAGATTTGTTCCAGAAGCAGGGAGTTCCTCAAGTAGACATATTTGCCTCCTTTCTGAACAAGCAGCTGGCAAGATTCTGCACCAGGACTCCAAGCAAAAAGGCCTGGAAGATAGATGTCTTTTCTTTTTCTTGGACAGGAATATTCCTGTATGCTTTTTGCCCTTTCCACTGACATCAGGTGAACTTCCCCAAGAGTTCCCCAAGATCATAATGGTAACTCCCTTCTGGCTCAAGAAATACTGGTTCTTCCTTCTTTTGGAAATGACCAGAGGCAGTTACGTCAAGCTACCTCATGGACTGGATCTACTAACACAAGAACAGGGTTGTTTGATACATCCTGATTCCAGTCAACTTCATCTGACTGCCTGGATAATAGGGTCTTAATTCCCTGTAGGCACTTGTTTACTAAGGATGTGTAGCAGGTAGTATTGGAGGTATAATAAAAGCTTGCTACTTGGAAGCCATATATTAGCACATGGAAACAGTTGTCTAGTAGATACCAACAACATAGGCGGGACTAATTTAGGACTAGTTGTCTCTGGTTTTACAATTTTTGTGTGAGTTACTGTCCTGTGGCCTTTCATACTCTCCATCAAGGTTCATTTATTGGCCATTTCAGGGTGTTCATGGATCCTCCTCTTTCAGTACATTCTGATGTCAAAATGCTAGTGTCAAGCTCTTACAGTCAGTCAACTCTATCTCATTTTCCAAAGAGTAAAAGTTTCTTTGAGAGCTAATTATTTTATGCCTAAAATGGTATTTGAGTTTACTTTAAGCCACACTATTTATCTTCACATTTTCCTTCCTGAACCTAAAAAAATAGGGGGAAAGGATACTCCATACCATGGATATCCGGACAACTCATGTGCTATCTTGAGAGAATTTTGGATCAATTGTTCATCGCTTGTGAAGGTAAGAAGAAGGGATAGCCTTTGTCAAAGCAGACAATTTCCAAATGGTTACCTAAAGTAATTACCTTTTGTTATACTCATTACAACAAAACTATTCCAGGCAAGGTCAAAGCCTACTCAACCAGGGCCTTGGCTTCATCTATGGCCTTTTGGAAAGAGCTGGATTCTAGAAGTGTTCTAGAAGCAGCAACTTGCTCCTCTCTACATACTTTTACAAGGCAAATTAACAAAATAGCACCAAAAACCACTAGTAAAAAATCACGAACAGAAGAGCAGTGAAAAAGGACCAAACAGCAATAGCGTATAACTAGTTTTAATTTCCGCTTTCGTCACTCGACTTCCTCAGAATGCAACACAAGGTACAAAACCAGACACTTAAATACTACCATACAAATTGATAATTAAAATACAATTAATTAGTTAAAAAAACAAATAATATACTTATTTCAATAACAAACTAATATTATAGGCTTTATTAATATGTAATTTTCTATATTTTAAAAAACATTTAATATTGATGGCATCGTTAAGACCTGGAAATTTATCAGAATTTAATCTGATCTGCCATATAGTTTCGCGCTGTTCCAGGTAATTCTTAAAATCACCCTTCTTTAAATCAGGATGCACAGTTTCTAGTACAGAAAATAAAAATTTTTTAAAAACACAAGATGAACAAGTTGCTGTGTGTTTAAAAAGGGCATTGTTTTCGTCCCTAGTTTTAATACTATAGAGGTGTTCCCTAATCCTAGTCTTGAGACTACGAGTGGTCATGCCGACATAAAAAGCCGGACATGTTGAACATAAAGCAATGTAAACCACTCCAGTGGAATTACAGTCAGCATAACCATCAACCTTAAACGTCTTATTCATCGTTTCTACTAAGATATAGGGACCCTCAGAAATATATCTGCACATGTTACAAAAATGACATCTGTGCATACCTATTTTATTTAAAGGTGCATGACAGCAAACTGGGTTATTAAACTCCAGAATCTTTTTCAGATTGTTATGTTTCTTAAAAACAAAAGCCGGACAGTTTCCCAAAACTTGTTGAATGTCCTTATTGCCACTAATAATTTTCCAATTATTGGCAATGATCCTTTTAATCTGCCCCCCATCAGTGCTCATATCTAGTGAGCATAAAATGTTGTTGTCTATGTTGTTTCTCTGCTTTGCCCCATCATTACTTAAATTAAGTGATAGTGGATAATCTAACAAAGGTCTAAAAGACAAGGAACGTTTACTCAGAATCTCATCTTTGATAATGTTCAAATCTTTAACATGATAGCCCCTTCTGCTAAATAGAGAAACTATAATGTCAAACTCATTAACTAAATCCTTGTACTTACTAGTCATCCGGCTAGCCCTAATGAATTGACCTCTGGGGATATTTTTAACAATGTGCTTAGGATGGTTACTAAGAACATGTAAGTAACCATTAGTGAAAGTCTCTTTACGAAAGATTTTACTATGGAACCGTGATTCAACTGTGTCCCAATACAAAACAACATCTAAGAAATTAACATGTGTTCCAAAACTACCTTTGGTGAATTTTAAGTAGTCAGAAGATGAATTTATTTCTGATATAAAACAATCAATAGTGTTGCCATCACCCTCAACAATAAAAAATAAATCATCTATGAAACGACAATATAATTTGATGTCAAATTTTTGTTTGATAAGGGGCAAAGTTTCTGACTCCCAACCTGCCATTACCAAATTAGCAAAGGCTGGTGCTGCTGGAGACCCCATGGCAACTCCCTTTCTTTGTCTGTAATAAGAATCTCCTAGTAAAAAGAAATTATTCTCTAAAATAAGCTCAAGGAACAATCTAATGGTCGAAATAGCATTGTTGCTTAATTCAAATTTTCTTTTGACTAAAAAATCACAAACAACATCAATTCCCACTAAATGGGGAATACAGGTGTATAAGGAAACAACATCTAAGGTGAAAATGATGTGTTTCATGGGGTCATAATCAAAGTTCTTCAAAAATTGCCCTAGTTTGCTTAAAAAATGCCACGAATCTTTGATAAATGAATCTTCACTAGTCACAACCGGCCCCAGAATGCCATCTATGACCAAAGAAATACCCTCAGTAACCGAGTGTGGTGATGAAACTATGGGTCTGAGGGGAGGGTCGTGTATGTTCTTATGGGTCTTGGGGATGCCAAAAATCACCCCAATACGTGGCTCTTCAACCAAACAAAAGTCGTACATGTCACAACTGATGTCATTGGTCATGAACAAAGCATATAATTCAGAATGAATGAACCTAACTCGACGATTGATGTCGTACAAACTGATGGATTCATACTCATCAGTGTTGTTAACAATCTCCAACATTTTTTTGTAATAAACATCCTGAGTCATAATGACTATATTGCCCCCCTTGTCAATTTTCATAAATCTGTAATTTTTACTTAAAGCTTTTAAATTAGTGAGGGCGGACCTTTCATCCTGATTCAAATTCTGAATGGTGTTGTTTTTATGATGCAAAACACTAGTTATGTCATTAATGCATTGTTCTTCAAACACTTTCAAAGTGTGATGTAATTGAGGGGTGTAATGGGATGGTCTCACTAAAGACTTGTTTTTTAACTTTTGGTCTGACACAGAATTCATTAAATAAACAAGATTCAGTTTCCTAGTATATTTTTTTATGTCTATTATAGTGCTACTGTAACTGGCTCTAGTAGTAGGAATAAAATTCAACCCATATTTTAACACATTGATTTCTATGTCAGAAAAACGATGTTCGGTTAAGTTGATGATGTTAAATAAGTCCAAACTATCTTCTACATTTCTTCCCCCGAGGAGTTCGAACCTAAAAAGGTCCGACTCCTGGTTAGAACAGTATTCCTGTTCTGGTGATGGTTCTTTTTGATTAAAAAAGAAGAAGAAGATGAAGGAACAGTCAAAGATGTTTGAGAATTGGTACCATTTTTGTTTTTAGGTCTGACTGTCTCATTCATATTAAGAGAATCACTACCAACCTCCTTAGAATTTGCAAGCATAGTATTGTCGCTCATAACATCATCAGTACAGTCAACACGTAGTCTATTGTCACTGGAATCATTATCAAAAATAACATCAATGGATTCATTTCCATTAGATAATGAAGGGAAATCCTGCTCATAATGAGCTGACTCTTTGTCAAAAAAATGCTCCGATTCATTGGAGCCTAAAACAACTGTGTTGTGATGTTTTTTGCCCCAAGCAGTAGATACATGTGGGCGCTGGTAATCGACTTTGGTCGTTGTGTTACTAGTCTTAATAGCAAAATTGCTATAAGCGTTATTGTTGTCATAAGAAGTAATGTCACGAGCTATTTTTAGCTGTTTGCGATTAGTAACATCTACAGTATGTTGTTCCAATTGCTCAAACAAATCACGGTCATTTAAATCACCAGTTTTGTCTCTCAGTTCCCTTTCCAAAAGACCAATTTCATCCTTCAGCGTACTCATTTTCACACAGTTATTCTCAATTAATAATTTCAGAAACTCTAGTCCAGCGTTGTTAAAGAATTTTACCAAAGTCTTAAAAAATGGAATGTTAGCTGTAACCCCATTGGGGCACTTGAAGAATCTCAGTCCCTTAGGAACTATTTCTAGTTGAATACAACGCCTAAAATAACAGTTCTCCAAATCCAGAGAACGATACCTTTTCAATAACTTAAGCAACAATCCACGTTTGTTGTTAATGTCAACAAAATTGACAGAAGAATGTGGTTTACCTGTAGCAGAAAAAGGATTCTTAATTTCATCCAGGAACGAACGAACCGTTCGGTACTTGTTTGCCCCTGTAGTGTTCAAACCACCACGCGTAACGGACGTCGCTTTGCGGCAATAATCCTTATCGCGTTGGTTAACATCTGCTGTTATCTCAATAACAGTGTTCAATTCGTGAAACGAAGACTCCGGGCTGAACACTTCTGTTGCATTGGGTCTCACAGGCATAACGTTGTCACATGGTCTAGCTTCACTTCTCGCCACCAAGATTTTTAAAGAACCCTGTATCTCTAACAGGGTATTAACAAGCAACTTGTTCAGAGAACTGTTATCCGATGTCGGAGTGTCATGAACCGACAAGTTCATAAGAACTTCTTCACCACCTTCCATCATGGTAACCACAAGCCAAATTAACAAAATAGCACCAAAAACCACTAGTAAAAAATCACGAACAGAAGAGCAGTGAAAAAGGACCAAACAGCAATAGCGTATAACTAGTTTTAATTTAATATAGAAAATTACATATTAATAAAGCCTATAATATTAGTTTGTTATTGAAATAAGTATATTATTTGTTTTTTTAACTAATTAATTGTATTTTAATTATCAATTTGTATGGTAGTATTTAAGTGTCTGGTTTTGTACCTTGTGTTGCATTCTGAGGAAGTCGAGTGACGAAAGCGGAAATTAAAACTAGTTATACGCTATTGCTGTTTGGTCCTTTTTCACTGCTCTTCTGTTCGTGATTTTTTACTAATACTTTTACAAGGCATTACAAGTTTGATTACTTCTCTATGTCTGGATCAGGCTTTTTTAGGACCATTCTCCAGGGATTCCAGGACCCTTCTCTTTCCACCTCTTAAATGTAGTAAGCTAGAGTATTCTATCCATATAGCTAAGGCTACTGCAGCAGTGATCAATATGATGAGCATAATATAGTTTTATAAGTAAACTTACCATAGCAGTAGACATTTGAATGTTCACTGCTGTGGTAGCCACTCTCTTCCTCCTTCCATCCCCCTTGTTTTTTGTTGTGTTGTTTATGCCAGGGTGTGAATGCATATTTTTTGTTGCTCCTAGCATTGTCCTTTCAGGACCCAGCCTCCTTTTCAGTATTGGCATGAAAGCTCTAAAGTTCTTGGCTCCCAAACCTGTCTTTTAGTAAACTCAGCTCGAGCTGACTGATGGTTTTGGTATGTAGAAGGTGCCCTGAAGCTTTGGAAGCTGGCTGGCTGGCTGGCAGTTATATCCAATGCAAGATATAACCCATATATCTAAGACTGTTTCATCAGTTTTATAGAAAGTTTACTTACACAGCTGTACTTCCTGGCTTTCCACCTAGTGATGCATCTTTAGGTCAGACCCTACTTTTGATGAAGACCCACTTTAAATGAGTTGCTCAGTGTATTTTACCTACAGATAACTTTACTGAGCTGCTAAAGCTTGGTGTGCTTAAGCCACTAGCAGTTCTTCCACTGTTCATTCTTTTGAGTGTATTATATAATTGTCTTGTCTTTGTCTCTGTCCAAAGAGCCTGAGTCATAACCTCTTGCTTCTAAAAAGCAGATTTTACAAGGTTCAGGATCAGTAAAAATATATTTACGAAAATATTGTATCTAATCTTGTGATTGACCTAGCTGAACCTAAGGAGTCTAAAAAGGGTAGTGACTGTTAGTATATTATTAGATGACAAGGGGAGTGGAATCCTTGACAGATTTAATAAGAGGGTACAGACATCTGCTACTCTAGGCATTAGAGCTGTAAGCTACCACACCCATGTAGAACAGTATCATGGACATTTTCTGAAGCAGACAGATGGTCTATCTCAGAGCACTGCTTAGTATTCTCTCTCAGAGAATTCCTAAAGTGGCACAAACAGCTAACAGTTTTTGATACAGTTACTATAAGATGTGTTAACAATAGATAATAGTAACTTTAGGGCTGCTTCTTCTGTTACTGTTTTAAGATTGCCTTGATGGCTCAGAAATCAGCCTTTTCCAGTATTACCTCAGCAAGAGCCTGCCTGGGTGTCCTGCAGAGTACTACAGCAGCAGAGAGAGAAAAGGAGACTTTTGAGTGGATTAAGTACCTCTGTTTTGCTTTTTATTGCTTGTTTTTGTTAGCCGCATTGTTTCGACCTTTTTTTTATTAACTTTGCTACTTATCTGAACTGCTTTTGATACCAAACACAGTTTGCACTTTAAAGTATCGTTTCTTTAAGTATTTTCATCTGTTCAAATATAAAGGGCTACACACTCAAGTGCGATAGCTTATGTTCCGTGTTAAAAGTGTTTTTTTTGCTGTATTTGCTTTAACTTAAAAAAAAAAAGACAAAAAAATAATCCTATCCCTCTACTTGTTTGCCACCTTTCTAGAGCTAGTAAAGTCCAGATGTTATGTAGTCTACCTCCCAGTAATTTTTGCTGGATGGTTTTGGCTCCGACTCGGCCGATACTAAAGCTTGAGAGCTTTTACTGGCTTGAGGCTAACCCCTATCCCATGGTGCCTCACAGCAATTCCCCAGATCCCATTTGCCAACAAAGCTTTGAGGCTGTGTCTTACTGGCTCGTTGGCTAAGTAACAGTTTTATTTATTAAATCTAGTCCTTTTCTCAACTTTTCTTATTCTATCACAGTCTTTATTACTGTTAATCTCTTTGTGTGACTATTTTGAGAGTTTCTGACCCCTATTTTTCCCCTTAGGATTGTACGGCCTGTTTAAGTTAGAGGGCCGTAGTGCCCGTTTAAGTTAGAGGGCCTTTCCTCCCTGAGTGTGTGTCTTATATAAAAAAAAGTTGATATAACTCTTTTCTATCTTTCACTATCTTATTGTTACCTTAGTAGTTAGTTATTGTTGTTGCCTTCTCTAACTAGACTATAGTTTTTCCAGTCAGAATGTCTAAAGAAAAGGATAGAGAGCATAAGGGCCATCGCCCCTCAGGGTTTAAAAAGTGTGACAGATGCTCACAAAAAATGTCTTTGACAGACAGTCACACCAGTTGTGTGTACTGTTTAGGTGAAGCTCATTTGCAAGAGCCCTGTACCTTTTGCCATGCATTTAGTACCAGGGTCTTGAATGAGAGGAAATGAAAACTAATTGATAGGGGTCTTATGACCAGTTCCTTCCAGGAACAGCTGGAACTTGGTCAGGCAGCTCCTAAGTCTTCAAAATGGAAATCTTTGGCCCCAGCTTCGGAGCCGTCGAAAAAGACCAAAGTGTCGGAGCCGTCGAAAAAGACCAAAGTGTCGGAGCCAAGGAGTTTTGGCTCCGATTCAGCTTCTTCCACATTGGTACCGTCGGTCTCCTCGGTGTCGAGAAAACCTTCAGTACCGAGACCTTTACCTGATATTGATCCTATCAATCACAGCAACAGTTATACCACTCTACAAAGGGGGAACCACCACAGACCCCGGAAACTACCACCCTATTAGCCTGATAAACCTGGTTTGCAAGGCCATGGAACGTATCATCATGGAACTCATAAACAAAGACATCAGTAAACTCCAAACTCTGGACCCCACCCAGTTCGGGTTTGTGAAGGGCAATTCATGCCTCCTGAACCTGATCGACTTTTTTGAAACAGTCACCAAAGCCAAAGATGAGGTAAGGCAGTTCACACAGCCTATCTTGACCTCGCCAAGGCTTTCGACACCATCCCCCATTCTGGAATCATAGATAAACTCACTAAACTGGGTATAAATCCATACGTCATGATAGGTTGCCAGCTGGCTCACTGACAGAACCCACACTGTAAAAGTTGCAGACTCCAAATCTGACTTCAAACCTGTGACAAGTGGAGTACCATAGGGTTCAGTTTGGGTCCTCTCCTGTTCGGTATCTACTTCTCAGAAGTACAGGCTAAAACAGAGGGCCTCTGGCTGACGAAGTTCGCAAATTAGGTGCCACAGTCGAGTCTCCGAACGACGTGAGCATCCTACCGAAGAGCCTCACTGAGACTGATGCCTGGTGTCAGAGCCATGGCCTCAAGCTCAATGCCTAAAAGTGCATTGTCATCCCCTTTGGTAAAAACTCGGTACCCATGAACTACCACATAGGTGGCAATCCACTTATCACCGAAGGTGTGATAAGAGACCTTGGGACTCAGGTGGACAGTAGTCTCTCCTTTGACAATCACATCGCCACAGTAGTCAGGAAATCCTTCTATATGACACACCTCATCATGAAAGGATTCTCATCCAGGAGAAAAGAGGTCATTGTTCCCCTCTACTCGTCTCTCATTATACCCATTATTGAATACAACGCCCCTTTTGGAATGTACCTCACAAGACATCTGCACAGCTAGAAAGGCCACAAAAATGCCTCAAAAAGAGGATTACAGGACTCAAACAGATCCAGCTGTACTCCGCAGCATATCACCTACTCCGAGGTGATCTCTGCCTAACATACAAAGCAATGTCAAACCCAGGGCTTTTGGGCATGCTACACCTAAAGAAATCCCAATCCCTCCGAGCTACATGCTCCAGGGACCTAAACCTTGTCACCAGAATAAACAGAACATGCTGGAGGGATAGATTCCTGTCCTAGAGATTTCCCATGCTCTGGAACAAGCTACCTATCTATGTCAAGCAGAGTTTCTCATTAGTACTCTTCAAGAAAAATCTTGAGTGGATGGAAAATAGGAAATTCACCCCAGGGATCACTTCTGTGGCTGTGCTCGACAGGGGCACAGGAAAATAATTTTCTTGGGTACGAAAGCCAGGGAACCTTGCTAGCTAGGCTTACACAGGCCCTTGGGCCGATAACCTACTACCTACATATAAACCTGTAAACCTATAATGGTTTGAGAAAGAGGTATAGATCAGTGTGGCAACATCCAGAAAGTACACAATTTCTCTCATTCCATCACTGTGGTATTCTCCTTTATCTTTACTAGACATCTCACCCCATCAGAATAACTTGATAAGAAATAAGACACTTGAGCTGCTTAATGGAACAGCTATGCAAGAGGTCCTTTGGGACCAGAGGGAGTTATATTATGTTAACAATAGTAGATATCTGGCCAGGTATGAGCCTCAGTTACTTAAACATGTTTGTTCCCATAGAGTCATTTTGTGTGGCTCCATTTTCACTTCTTTCCTCCTTGCTTATTGAGAAGCAGCTGAATATGTTATCTGGAACTCTAGGATGCTTATCTCCACATAAAAATTGCCAGCCTCTCCAGGAGGTTTCTACTTTTCCAAATTAGTCTCATTCCCTTTCATTTTAGGAATATCTGAGATATAAGCTCACCTCCACCTCAAGGGCATTCACTAAATGCAATGTCAGTGTAACAGTCTTAAGTAAGGTTACAGGGAGCCAGTGTTTTCCTATGTCTAGATAACTGGCTTCTGGTTGCGCTGGCCCAAAATGGTGTCACTGGTAGTATATTCTCGGGGTGTTCACCTGTTTTGGAGGTGAAGTGAACCTTGTTTAGGCTGAACCGCTGCCAAGATAGGTTTTTACTTTTTATAGGCTGTTCTCTTGATACAGTAATTTGTTAAGAATTTTTGCTTTGGAAAAGATTTAGTCTGTGAAACATTTCATCTGGTGCTTATCTCCGATTCCCTTGTAGAAGAAAAATACTTGAGAGCTCTTCATCTGATGACAGCATCCATCTTCATGGTGCCTTTTGTCAGGCTTGACATGAGTTTGTTAGAGTGGATTTTGAGTCCATTGCTGACAATACGCTGACTCACTTTACTTCCCCATGTGACTATCCGGACTTTGTTGCTTACACCTCATCTAGTGGCTGGATCCTCCCACCTTTCAGTGTGGGAACCCCTTTGTTGTCTATTAGGTATTGATGAACACACATGCATCTGCCTTTGGTTGGGGGTGGGGGAAGGCAGCTGAGGAGCATGAATTGCTGAGCCACTTCTTCTTCTTTTGGCTTTTCCCGGTTAGGGGTCGACACAGTGGATCACCTGTCCACTCATGATTTGCAGTGGAGTTTTTACGGTGTCGCGTTGCCAGCCCAACGCCCAACCTTCCACAGAAGGCACACACACAAACACACACACTCACACCTAGGGCCAATTTAGAGTATCCAATCCACCTACAGCATGTCTTTGGGATGTGGGAGGAAACCGGAGCACCCAGAGGAAACCCACGCGACCACAGGGAGGACATGCAGACTCCGCACAGAAGGCACCCCAGCCGAGGATCGAACCGGAGAACTTCTTGCTGTGAGGTGGCAACGCTAACCACTGCACCACTGCGGCTGCCCTAGTATCTGCTGAAAAGGTTTATAAAGTGAACAGAAGAACCTTACTTCTAGAACACTCATTTGTAAGCAGATCTGCTGAGCCACTCTACTTACAAATTAGTGTTCTAGAAGTAAGGTACTTCTGTCCTCTTTATAAGCCTTTTGAAGTACCCTTTCCACAGTGGCCCTGTCTTTCTATTTGGACAATGTGATGGCAGTCCAGTGTCTCAACAGATTGTATTGAGAGGCCATGAGGACGTAATAATGAGTATCCGAACAGGACACTGTTTTGATGAACTCCATACCTGTAGTAGCCAGCTTCCTCAGGGATAGGTTGAGCCCTCATTCCATCATTATCTATGTGGATTTTCTGCAGATAGGACAAACCAGTATGCTATATTTTTGCATCCCTAACCAACACTAGACATTCTACCTGTTTCTCTGTGATTTTTGTCTTGATAGTTAGGTGGAAGATGTCCACAAGGCCAATGTAATTTGGGTAGCTACATTTTGGCCAGGATTGACATAGTTCATATTTATACAGCAGTTTCCCTGTGTGACTTCTTTCATCTGCTGTGCCACCCATCTGTGAATAGGCATCCAGATCTTCACATTCCTAAGTGACTTCACTGCAGATCCATTTCCATTAATAATGAAGTCCCTTGAAGTCTCTGATAATGAAGTTTTTACAAGTTCTTCTTCTCAGAGGTCATCCACTCAGAAGACCTGTAAGAAGAGCTGGGGAGAATTTTTCCATTTGGAAAGTGAAGCACAGGTTAGACCATTTCTCAGCTTCCATACCCAAGATTTTAAAATGACTTGTCAGAGATTTTTGAAGCAGTTCTAAGTTAAGATACACATGGCAGCCATTTCTTATTTTCACATTAGACTTAAATGTAAGTCTTTAATCTTCCACGTGGTAAGCAAGGTCATTTCACCTGGTATCTTTATTCTCCAGACACTTTTAGAGATCTGGTTCTCCTTTTGAGGATGTTTATGTTGGTTAATTTGATCATTACCCCATCTGAGGCAGCATATTCCACTAGATTAAAATTTCTGTCCTAGAAGACTTAAGTTATGGTAGTGGTTATTTCTTCTAAAAGGTTTTCTGACATCCTGGAGGTTTATGCCATTGTACTCAAATCTCTCTAGTCTTCCTTTAAAGAAGGGGTTGCTGCCAGGATTAATCCATAATTTTTATCTAGGGTTGCCACAGAAATTGGTCTTTATCAGACTGTCATCCTGCTTTTTTCTACAGCTTATACAAAGTAGGGTGAATACCACTTTAATTGTACGAATATCTTCAGAGAAGTCTGGTACTCTGTAAATAGGATTATGTGTCAGAGGAAAGATGACTAATGCTTTGTTTACTTTAGCAGGG